>NW_027278856.1:22500-160948 GCF_046629955.1 Centroberyx affinis | reverse complement strand
TTGATCTCTCTCCAATCTGTTTGGAGAGAGAATCTGTCTGGGAGGAGTGTGCATGTGTTTGTAAGTCTGGGTATGTGTGTGTGAATGTGTGTGTGTGTGTGTGTGTGTGTGTGCACATACGCATATATTACTGTAAGAGTGTGCTGATTTCGGTGGTGGAACGTGTAAGTCCACGTGTTGGTGGAAAGGGTATTGACAGAAGATAAGAAGATTTAGAAAATATAATGAGGAGTGTAAGAAGACAGCAGGAGGGGAGTGAGTGAGCGAGTGAGTGAGTACGTGAGTGAGGGAGTGAGTGAGTGAGTGAGTGAGTGAGTGACTGAGTGAATGAGTGAGTGAGTGAGTGAGTGAGTGAGTACGTGAGCGAGTGAGTGGGTGAGTGAGTGAGTGAGTGAGTGAGCAAGCAAGTGAGTGAATGAGTGAGTGACTGAGTGAATGAGTGAGTGAGTGAGTGAGTGAGTGAGTGAGTACGTGAGCGAGTGAGTGGGTGAGTGAGTGAGTGAGTGAGTGAGCAAGCAAGTGAGTGAATGAGTGAGTGAGTGAATGAGTGAGTGAGCGAGTGAGTGAGTGAGAGAGAGAGGTAATGAGTGAGAGAGTGAATGAGAGAGAAAATCAGTGAGTGAGCGAGCGAGTGAGTGAGTGAGCAAGTGAGTGAGTGAGTCAGAGTTTGAGTGAGTGCGTGAGTGAGTGAGTGAGCAAATGAGTGAGAGAACCAATAAGTGAGAAAGTGAATGGTAGAGAAAATTAGTGAGTGAGTGAGTGAGTGAGTGAGTGAGTGCGTGAGAGAGAGTGAGTGAATGAGTGAGCAAGCAAGCAAATGAGTGAGTGAATGAATGAGTGTGTGAGCCAGAGTGTGTGACTGTGGTGTGACTAGGTTTTCAACAGTCTGCCAGTGCTGGAAACGTCTGCCATCGATACTAATTTGGCAGCAGATCCACTGACAACAGACAGCCCTCCAATCTGCCACAGCCACTCTCTTCTGGACAGCAACACACAAACAAACTAACAGAGAGAGAGACAGAAAAACAAACAGTCCGAAAACCTCAAAAACAACCTGTTTCCACACGATAACAGCATTTTAATCTGAAGTATTTACTGACAAAATGCTATCCAGGCCATTTATCATCACTTTCAGGTACTGGTATACTAGCACGGGCGCATGATAGTGCGCACGCACACACACACACACACACACACACACACACACACGCACAGGCTGCTGCACCGAGTAGCTGTGACTCAGCAGATCAGCAGAAGCTGATGGACTTGGCTTCCCAGAATCCTCATATTCAGGGCAGAAACAGTGACATCATCAAAATATGATCAATCAAAATAAAAACAAAGCAGCCAAATACCGTGTTTACAAAATATGATCACTTAATTTTTAATACCAATGTTTTGAAGTGAGGTTGCTCAGTAGCACAGTGTCTCACAGTCCCTGCAGAGCTGGACATGGACCAAAGAGCAGAGAGGGGACAGGGAGGGAGCAAAACTGACAAACAGTGAGAGACAAACCAAGAAAATGAAAGGGAAAATGAAAAAATGGAGGGGGTGGAGGACATAGGGAGCGAGAGAGAGAGAGAGAGAGAGAGAGTGAGAGAGAGAGAGAGAGACGCCATATGCTCCAGCTCTAGGAGTTGGGGGTGCATACCGAGTGTGCTAATTAAATGAGGACTAAATAGCCGTAAAAACAATGGCGTGTTGGCAGAGAGAGAGAGGGAGACAGATGAAGTGAAGGAAGGCGAGAGAGAGAAGGTCAGAGGAGGCATAGAGTAGATATGCTACATGTGACGAGAGCAAAGACAGAAATGGGAAAAAAGAAAGATGGTAAGAAGAGAGAATGAGGCAGCAGAGAAACAGAGAGAGAGAGAGAGAGAGACAGGGAGAAGGAGAAAAGAAAATGAGAGAGATAGAGAGACAGAAGAGGAATGAAGCGGCAGAGAAAACAGAAGAGGGAGATAAAAGGATATTAAAAGCTCTTCAGTCTTGCCAACAAGGAGAAGAGCAGGCCAACAATGCGGTGTGAGAAGTAAGAGCTGCACTGCAGATAGTGAACAAGTGGTTCTCCGCCGTTCATCCAGACCCTTTTCCTACATATAACCTCTGTTTAACATGTGCCATTTGGGTGGATGAAAAAGTGTGGGAATCAAGCCCCTCCTCTCCTGCCAGTGCTAAAACAAACGCTGCTCAACCTCCTTAATGAGACACACAAAAACAGAACGCAACCAACCTTAGAAATGACTAAGTGGCATCACTTCATGCACTGGTTGATAATTGCCTTAAGTTAATGGCTAGTGATGCATGAGAAGAAATCTAGATGAGTGCATTTAAAAGAGTCTGTGTCACTATCTGTGTCTAAGTATGCTTGAGCCTCTCAAGGCAGTCTGTCCCAGCAGCTGGGGTCTCAAGTAGTGTGTGTGTGTGTGCTGTGTGTGCGTGTGTGTGCGCCTGTGTCTGTGTGTGTGTGTGTGTGTGTGTGTGTGTGTGTGTGTGTGTGTGTGTGTGTGTGTGTGTAAACAGAGCTTAGGTGTATTCATAGGCCAGCCATGTCCGTGGCCTAAGCCACTTATGGGTCGTCTATCTTCTGGATCGGGCCAATCCAGCAACACCATCCCAGCGTTCTGTGACATCACCGCAGCTCGGCCCGTTCCTAGGCAACTAGATCACATCATTGTAGAAACTGGCCAAGGTGCAGAGCCTTCTGGGGAATATGAGGTTGTGTGGTAACCCCAAAGGAGAGGATGATGGTGTTAAAAATACCAGCTATCAGATACAGCGAGACCTGAGACAGCGGCAGAATCAATATAGCAATGGGGGTGGAATCTGATATATTCCTCCTCACTCTCTGCTCATATTACAGAAAGAAATATGATATCCAAAACACCCACAGTAGAGTAAGCGGACTGAGGGGCATATCACACGGGTTTGAGGCACAACTTTGAGTTCACAACTGATGTTACTGTATGTCATATCTTCTCTTTTGCCCTCTCATCATTACTGTTAGTTCCTACTGTTAGTGCAATAGCAGAGATGCAGGTGTACACACTCAGGCACACTCACACACACACATACACACACACACATAAATGCATAAACAGGCCTAATGAGGGGGCTCACAGTAGGCTGTGGCTGCAAACAGACTCTCAGTGGTTCAACAGACTTTAGCACAACTTCAGCTGCCAAAAAACATAATCCATTATTCATCTCAGCAGTATTTTTTTTTTAAACTGAAATGAACTTTAATGAACTATTGAAAAAAATATGACATGAAGGAAAAAAGTAAAATGTAAAAGAATACAAGTAAACAGCCTTGCAGGAGGCTACTGCCCACTCTCGAGAATGACGAGGAAGAGAGACAGAGAGAGAGAAGCAATGGGAATAGGGTTGTAGGGATGTAGATGTACATCCTGCCACACTGTCTCTGGCCTCATTACAGGGGTTAATGAAGGCAAGGAGCCTGAGCTTGGGCTCTCAGATGCTCTCTCCAGGCTCTGCAGGTCTGCTGGGACTCAGCTCTACTGGCAGCCAGGCCCAGAAACCTACTTCTGCCGCGGGCTCAATGACTGACAGGGCTCAGCTGACGACAGCAGCCCACACACACACACACACACACACACGCACGCACATACACACATTCACATTTTACTTAACCCCTTAACGTAACCTTATCCAGACGTGCACTCAGGTAATTACCTTTAGCGAACACCTGACATTCAATACTATTCGTTCAAGTGACTTAACATTCAGTTTGTAGCACACATACAACATCGCTCCTGCCTTCATTCATTCATTCAGACAGACATTCATCCATTCAGACAGAAATTCAGTCATGCTTTATATATTCATATATTCATGTATTCACTTGTTTATTTTTTCATTTGTTTATTTATTAATTTGTTTATTATTTTGAGGCGGTGGAAAAACTTAATTAGAAAAACAGATTAGATTTTGTCCCACTGCTCTATACTCCATAATAGACTCATAGTTTTTTTTGTCATAGTTTTTTTCCTGTTATAAAACAATCCCATTATAAGCCTGAGTCTCTCTCTCCCTCTCTCTCCCTCTCTCTCTCTCTCTCTCCCTCTCTGTCTCTCTCTCTCTCTCTCTCCCTCTCTCTCGCTCTCCCTCTCTCTCTCTAATGGCCAACTTAGTATGGATTAGCCACATTTTATGGGGGTTTTGAATTTGCTATGAGCTTATCTAGTGTTTTCCGGGACCTTTCACCTATTCAGAAACGGGAAGCTGTTTCGGTTTGGGCCTGTTTTGTGTAGACTTCCCTCTCAAGCATGAAACAATCCTGGGTGCTTGCCAATCCCAATCTGCATTCATTCCCTTCCTGCTTCAGACTCTCTCATTCTCCCGTTCTCGGTTCTATTAATTACATAATCACAAACACAAACACTCACACATGGACAGACACACGCACACATACATAAACACACACGAAAAGCAAAGAGTCGGTTCTGCACCCAGCCCAGCCCAGCCCATCTGGCAGTGAGCGTGTTGCCATGCCTACGGGCCCAATCAATGCTACATCTAAAAATAGCATACCCATAATAGTCTTACTTCCAATCGCAGTGGGGTGAACTGGGGGAGAGCAGCAATCATTCTGTAATCTCCAAGATAACAGTAACCAACGGCGACCATAGAGGTAGTTAGCATTGTGCAAAAGCATGAGCTTAATCCCCAACAGGAGGTTTCTCGAGGAAAACCTGATCCTGGGATTTTCCTGGCTGATCTAACTGTGGATCAGATCAGGAAATCTGGAAAGACTGCCTGCTGGGCCAACAGTGGATCATTAAATGAATTGCACTGGCTTCAGACTTGTGACACAGGATACTACGACCTGCCTGTGCCAAGACATAAACAGTAATCATTTTAAATGGAGTGGATGGCACCACAAACAGTGGATTCTGCTGTGCGTTCTCAGTTTCCTATGCTACTTTTATATTCATGACATCTGTGCTGAAGTGTCAATTAGGAATGCAAAACCCATTGGGCAATGAGCATTTTCATACAAATCACTCATAAATTGGCCATTTAGGAGATGATTACTGTTGTAGGACACAAAATGGCAGGCTGCCCTTGCCGTCAAACACAATTTGTTTGAAAATAACAGTATCATTCCAATGACACTCTCAGCGGAAAAGTCGCTGCTGCTACATTCAACAACTTGGAGCTATGACATGACCTAGACAGAGAGAGGGAGGGGGAGGGGGCAGACAGACAGATAGAGAGACAGACAGAGACAACGACAGAAAGAAGATGATGGGAGATGGCATGAGAGATGGAGAAGAGCAGGAAGAGACCAGAGAGCCAAAGTCTGTCACGCATTTACTGTAACATACAGTAGAACCCACTGAGCACTAGATTTTCAAAGTTTCAGCGATTTATCAACATTTCTACGTTGCATCTATGCTTTACCTCTCATATAGCCCAGCATGTTTTTGGCTATGTATATCCCGGTTTTAGACCAAGCAGTTGTCATATCAAAACCTCATAAATCCAAGTTTTGGTCATATTTTTACTTAAATTGAAGTAGTACATGGTCCTCTATGGATTGAGATAATACTACCATCCTTTGGCTTTGGGTGGTTAAGCTAAAAACAAAGCTGCTTTCCTTAGTTACGGAAATGTTTACATTTTGGAGATACAAGGTTTTCACCCGACAGCAACAAAAAACATTATTACATATTAAAACATTGCATAAACAGCTGTAAATATAAAAAAATGCACCTGAGAAATATAAGATAATGCTTTATTTCTGTCATTTACCCCAGAAGACATAGGCCTAGTCTAAGACATAGATGTCTATTAAACTTTCATTTTTAACCCATTTAGACCTAATGGCCTAGCAGAGAGGGGTCTCTCTCTCTCTCTCTCTCTCTCTCTCTCTCTCTCTCTCTCTCTCTCTCTCTCTCTCTCCCTCTCTCTCCCTCTCTCTCTCTCTCTCTCTCTATCTGATACACACACACACACACACACATTTGCTAGCAGAGAGAAAGAGAAGTTTTTAACCTAGTTCACCTACAGGTCAGTTCAGTGCCATTACCACACAGATGGGTTCACCTCATTTTATAGTGGTAGTGGAGCATGTATGTGTGTGTATGTGTGTGTGTGTGTGTGTGTGTGTGTGTGTGTGTACGTGCGTGGATTTGTTTAGAGCGAGCAGCCATGTATGTTATGGAGCGTATTCTTTTTATAGTGTCTTTCTCCACAGCGGAGAGAGGGAGCTGAATGGGTGGGTGGACTATCAAGGGGGCTGTGACTCCGAGTTATTTCTGCGTTCAGAGGCGCTGCTCTGGCACACATCGCTACGGCGTGGGTGAAAACCCACAGCCCATTCACAGATCTGTGTCGTCTTTACCTTCTCCCAGTCTCCCTGTCTGTCTCTGCGTCACTCTCTCTTTCCAAGTCTCTGGCTGTGCACAGGGACACTAAAGGTCTTCATTCATAAAAGGCTCATGAAAGAAAAATGGAGCACGGTTATCTAATATTTAAACGTTTTGATCGTTCTATCAGCCTGTTGATCTTTTCTCTCTCTTGTGCCAATTCCAAAGCAAAATTACCACCTTCGTGAAACAATGAGGGACATTAGTGCCCATTTGACTCTTACTAGTCCATATAAAACCAAAACAGCAACAGAAATAATCCTCCCCTATTCCGGTGTCCTGTCTATTTCTCCCAATGGAACCACCCACCATGTGTGAAAACTGCGAATACTTAGGCGTAGTACAATGCAACAAAACATCACCTCCCTCCCTCCGCCACAGATGGCGTTCAGACTGGAGGCTTTGAAAACATGAACAACACCACTTGCTTGGAAGCAGGCTACCAATCAGCAATCGTTGCCGCCATAAAACCCAATCAAAGTCAAAACCAGGTCCACCTTAAACGCCACGATTTGCATCCCACATCTCTACCAGTGCTTATGAAACAAGCTGTTTATGCTCAACAACCTCAGAAAACAGTGTAAACATGTGAATTTATGCCTTCATTTTGTATTGTCAGTGTGAAACTTTCAATGCGCTGATAACCAACAAGAAATGGATTGGCCCTATATGACCACTGTGACAGTTTCTTACCAGTTTGCCCTCCAGCGTATAGATCTTCTTAACCACTCCAGAGTCTAGTTTGATGGCGTCGGTGATGTCAGTCAGGACTTGTTCGTAGGAATGGGCCGTCTTCTTGTTCAGCAGGATCCTCACAGCTTTGCGGGGCTTCACGCCGCTCCGCACCACTGTCACAAGCTTTGGACGTATGAAGTCCTTGTTTTCACGGCTCTCTGGGCCTCCGGCCTTGGCGCTGCCCAGGGACGGAGGCCCGCGGGAGGCTGCCGCTGACGCCTTCACATTCACCGACCAGTTGGGGTTGACGTTTTTCGTGTAGTCCAGCTTCTTGTAGGCCTCAATGGAGCTGCAGACATAGCTTTCCCCTGAGGATGGGGTGTGGAGGGGAGTTGGGGAAGAGGAGAGGAGGAGGAAGGGGAAAGAAGGGAGATGTTATCTACAGAAATATCTGAACGAATGAGCTGAGCTTTGGGAATCACAACAACAAAGAAAAAACAGAATAACTGAAGATGACAGTGGCCTGTATGGAGAGAGAATAAGGGTAGCAAATGGTGAAGAATGTGGAACAATAGAGAGGGGAGGAAGAAAACTGAGTAATGAGACAGATGAATGAAAATATCAAATGTGTTGACTGCCTTCTGACTGTTATTGAAGAATATGATCCTATAAGACTGGCTGCATAAAAACTAGCTACTTTGCTCTCTGTGCAATATCTGTAACAGCTTGAGCAGATTTTTAACCAAATATAGCCTACTGACTATGATTCTGATGGCAGATAGCATAGAGTAAATAGATTAACACCTTATATAGGTTGTTAGATTGATATAGGTAAGGTTGCAGCCTATTCTAACAAATGAGGCAGGCAACACAAGTATAACTAACTTGTGTTACTTCCCTAGTCACTTCTCGTGAGGAAATATCAGTATGTGTTAGAGAGTAAAACAGATCAAGAGAGAGCTAAGCCTCACTGAGGTTTATGTCGGTGCCACCATATGGCCATCTGTAACTCAAATGATTGATATAATCTTCATGATAATAATCTACAATGTATTTAAGTGGATTAGCCATTCTTACAGTGCATATACAAATATCTTGTTGAGGCTTCAAACCATCCATGTTCAGATGCTCTGCTTTAGTAGATCCAGTAAAAGGTGGTAACAATGCACCAGAGCTCTGACCTCAAATGAAGAAGAAGCAGTGCAACATTTTGGCCAGCCAGGGGTAGAGTTTTCTAAATTTGCTGCTTATGGCACCGTGACTGTGAGTGCAGATGGGGTCTATTGTTTAAATAGGGGCAGCTCATTCACTCCACATTTGTCATACTCTTTGGTGTGTTCTCTCACTCTGCAAGTAAGGCAATTATGCAATAGGGAGATCAGCAGGGAGAGATCAGAGGCAAAGCCAGCAGATAGGCTATTAGGTCAGACAATGTTTGTCCTTGGATAGAGAGGGAGAGAGAGAGAGAGAGAGAGAGAGAGAGAGAGAGAGAGAGAGAGACAGACAGACAGACAGACAGACAGACAGACAGACAGACAGACAGACAGACAGACTTCAACAGAGGTAAGAAATTAGGACACAGTTTAGATAACATTATGGCTGCTGATGAGTCCACAGGTCTAGGGAGAGAGAGATAGAGTGGGAAAGAGAGAGAGAGAGAGAGAGAGAGAGAGAGAGAGAGAGACAGAGAGAGAGAGAGAGAGAGAGAGAGACCTACATTTAAAGCTCTCAATAATTTGACATGTCAAGCATTCAATGACCATATACTTAGTCACACAAGCATTTACCTTCCACCAACTGCTCGATGTTGATGATCTTTTTGGAGCCATCCAGGGTGTAGATGGTCCGGACGCCCTGGGGCAGGTTGACATTGTCGGACAGGGAGCGGGTCAGGTCCGCCAACAGCGCGTCAAAGGTCCGGAACCGGTCTGTGGAGATGGCGTAAACTATCCCGTTGAAGTACCGGTCTCCGTTGCGGTAGAAGCGGACCTTCTTGGCCCTCTTTTCGGCGCTCAGAGTCTTCAGGGTCCGAGTCCGGTACAGTGTGCAGTGGGCGCTGTGTGTCGGACTGGGCACCCCGTTCATCTTCGCGCTGGACCGGCTGTGCCTCTGACCTTTGTCCCGCTCGTCGAAATGATCCAGCTCCATCTCGCTGCCAAGGGTTACGAGTACGGCTGTACTGTCTGGAGACAAAATGGGAAGAACTGTGGTGAAAAGTTTGACTGGCAAATATGTAAACAAAAGGCAGAAGTCTCGAAACGTGTAGAAACGAAGAAACCAACAAGGAGTTTGGACGGCCCGGGTTACCGGTCGGTCTCTGGTGCGGGTGTACGGGCTCAAAATAACCTCCTAATGACAGATTAAGTGCTCTTAAGCCGAGCACCGGACAGTAGGCTTCATGACAACCCGCTGTCTAACAATGTGCCTGTTTACAGTGAGCCAGCCCGAGCGTTTCTGAAGCGCAGATGACACAGAGAGAGAGCACGACAGTCACGAATCAATAATAGCCTATTTATTTTCAACTTGATAAATATTCAGAAGCTGCGCACAGCCGGACGAACAGCAGCCTTCAGCAGGAGTTTTCAACATAACACTGCGACCCCACAATAATTATCTAGTAAAAAAAACCCATAAAAAGTGGGTTATGTCTTTCACTTTAAGTTTTATAGTCCTGAGCAAAACGGCATGGACCCCTGCCTGCTCAAAACAAACCCCCCTCCCCACCAAGTGTCTTCTGACGGGGCAAAAAAAATACTCCAGTTAAACAACAACATAAAATTAAACTACCACTCTGTTATTGATTTCTGCGGATACATAGTACTTTGACAGGACAGTGGGCTTACCTGCGCGGGTAATTAGCGCTTCTTCGACGGTCACCTCCAGTCTGGCTGACTCTTTATTTCCCAGTAGATAAGAGAGAGTTCAGTGCGCCTGGCTGACACTGGATGGTGGTAATGTGTTATCCCGTCCTGGCTGCAGTGAAGCCCCCCTGCGCGTCCCTTTGTTGTCCGGCTGATCTGCTCCACCACCACCACCACCACCAGTGTGTGTATGTATGTGTGCGTGCGTGTGTGTGCGTGCGTGTGTGTGTGTGTGTGTTGTGAGCAAGAAGAGGCTGGACTGGAATGAGCTATAGGCAGCAGCTGCTTCCCCTCCCATTCTCTTTTCACCCACCTCCTCTCTCCTCCTCCTCATCCTGTCGTGATTTTCATTGAGCGCCCCCCCTTTCTTCTCTTCCTCTTCTTCCTCCTCTTCCTCCTCCTCATTGGGATGCAAACCCACACTTCCCACCCGTGCTGCTGCTCCTGCACCCCAACACCCCAGCCCCCCAGCCCCCAAGACACGCGTCGGCTGTCAGGACGCAGCGTGAGGGGTATTTTTCCCCCCTTGATCGTTATTTAATAAGGACTATGCCTACAAGCCACGATTTAACCAAAATGAATAACATTATGCGCCACGGATTTGATTTAACCGAAACAAAAATCAAACAAAATAAAGGCTGTATTCCTTCTATGAGGAAAAATCAAGATATTTCGAGAATATTCTCTATATTTTCTAATATACTGTAGGCTACGTAGTTAGTTATATATACAGTTTTGCTGTGATATTTGTATCCTTCTCAAATCTATCATATGATCACTATGGCTCTTTTGATAAGGATTGATTAAAATTGAAGTTTAAAACATTGAGACCGAATACAGTATAGTCTTATGTTTCACCCACAAGGAAATTTGCATGTGAGAGTGTTATGTAACGCTCTTACTCCATTGTTTACACTGGGGGTTCAAGGCTGCTGAACCTACACTATTAGATTCAAAACATATAGCTATACTCACAGCGTATGACCTATTTGCTGGTAGAGATGGATGTAATAGATGATTTTACCCAAGTCGACGTGTTTATTTCTAGTATGGAGGCTCAATTGGAATCAAATCTCTAATGATGGCAATATACTGTATCCTCTATCTGTTGAGTTACACGGGACTCCATGAAGCATCGGAGGAAGAGAGTTGGAGAGGCTGCTGCTGTCTCTCTATCATGAACTTGTTTCTTCCTATAAGCTCTGAAGTTTGTTTGTGTATGATGGCAGGAAATTGACTCTCCGAGCGATGGAGGAGATAGAGAGCCCATTGACCTACATCCTGTCCTCCAGAGACCATCCAATTCCGCTCCATCCCCACTCCCTGATGAACTGTGTGTGTGTGTGTGTGTGTGTGTGTGTGTGTGCGCGCGCGTGTGTGCATGTGTGTGTTTGTGTGTGTTAACCAGTATTTATCTGTGCCATTGATGGTGAAAGTTGCAGCCCCAGTCTGTTGAAACCCTGTCACCCTACCACTGGCTTTGCTTACATTGTTATCTAATAGATTGAAGGCATTGTTTCAGGTTTACTTTTTTATACAAGGGCTAAACATGTCTGACAGCTAAGCATAAGTTTACTTGTAAATGGTCTGAGTTTGTAAAATGTTTCTTTAAATTTGTAATGTTTGTGATCACTGCCGTAAAGTACACCTGCATATTGAGTTGAGAAAGTTATAAAAAATCTCATGTTCCATATAATCAAATTAAGAATGAGCAGGAACCAGGAATTTAAATGGTGAAACAGACTGCTGATTGCGTCTTGAATGACTGAGTGTGTGACTGTGACAGAGACAGAAACATTTCCCCTTCATAAGACCCTCACACATTGGTCTATTTTGGGGAGACACACACAGGGACCCAATGTGCGTCACAAACTGAGGGATGACAAGGTGTGCCTGTCTATATTAGGAAGCCTGGGGAAACGAGGCACGTGTGGGGAGACAGCGTCTTCGGACCAATACAAGGAAGATGGAGGACAAGGGCAGAAGTCTGTCAAGGACTCACAAGCCTATATTTCACTTCCATTCTCTGCTACCCAAGAAACTAGGATCGAAATCTGATAATTGTCTGTGTACGTATGTATTCAAAAAGCAGTGGGAAGTATCAGATAATTATAGATATATAATACAGAGCTATCCGTGAATGTAACACTGTATGGCACTGGATAAAAGAAATGGTCTTAGCAGCCATTAGAGCTTTCAAAGTAATCCGTCATGCAGAATATAACAGCTGATATGCATCCATGTTTGTATTAGCATTACTTCTGACTAATTGCTGATTGGCCAAATATAATCAGATTTGTATGGGAGTTGGTTTGTAGATGCACATTGTATCCATACAAATAATGAAATGGATACAATGTTTCATAGGGATCAACTAATACTTGGTCCTGGGGAATGAGTCAGCAATTTTCCAAAGTTCAATAGACTAGATAAAGAGATACAAATCTTTGGCACTCGTGGCATTTTTTTTTAAAATGCCTTTGCAGACATGTTTTTACCTGTACCTAAAATATGTACCAAGTTTTTTGTGGACTGAACAAGCTGTTTTATGATCAGCCATTCTTATAGAACACTTTAAGGCCAATTGAGGTAAAGGTCAAAGATTTTTCTTTTGTGCCACAGCCTCACTGAGCGTTATGGGTTTTGTTTCTTGCCTCTATCTTGAATGGTTGTTTTTCAGAAACACAATAAACAAGCACAGTGTAGTGCGTCTCTGCGGATGCATTTCCATGGAGTATATCAATAACAGAGTTAGAGCTCATCCAAACATGTCAACTGATGATTCATGTCGAGGCAAACCCAAATCTGGAATAATTCTGAAAATAAAATTGGCCTTAATTTCCCAGCACGGCAGCGAAATTCAAAACCCACCCACTCAGACCAGTGACAGATGCTGCAAAGACATTCTTTCCATTTCTTTGGTAATCACTCCAAGTCTTTGCATTACTCGAAAATAGTACTCGAAAATCCTCCAGTCTGTCCCATCTGAGACACACACATTTTATTGTGAATAAAACAGATAGAGGAGCTGACTGAATTAACATGGGCAGGCAGCAAGAGTGTGATACATGATGTTTTGACCGATACTGGAGTGATTTGTCACTGGTGCCTCACCTGTCAGCACAGGACTTGGAGGTGGTTACTCTGTGGCTGGATGATTCATGAGCAGAATGCAGTGATACTAAAATGTGCTTGTGTGTGAGAGAAATAGAGAAGAGGAGGAGGAAGAGGAAGAGAGAGAAAGAGAGTAGTGCACTGTCAGTGTGTTCACTCTTTCATACAGCATCATGAAACAGCTATCTTTAAATGAAGCCATTAATCTAAGCCAAACAACCTGTCACTGCACACCGAGGCTTGTACACCAATTTACCCAGACATATCAGAAATAAACGAGTAAATTTATTTATAAATTGTACCTTACACCAGTTAAAATGAACAAAATTTCAAAAGATATATCTATAAAGTGCCCCCGATGCAAAGTGGGGGATGGAACATTTCTGCATATGTTTTGGGAATGTGAGTGCTTGAAAACTTTCTGGAGCTCAGTCCATTCATTTACGCAAAAAACACTAGAAAAGGTATTTGAAATGAAACCTAACCTATACTTGCTAAACGATACCCAAGATCTCCCTTTGGACAGGAGGAAATGTAGATTATTAATTACAATAACATACTTTGCAAAGAAATGTATACTCTTATTCTGGAAGGATGACTCTCCTCCAATCTTTAAGACATTTCTGTCCCAAATATCAGAATTTTTACCAATGGAGAAGTTAACTTTTGAAAAATATAGACGGGGTCAAAGTTTTCAAGATTTATGGAACCCAATACTTTCAAGCATGGAAGTTTTCTCTAAAATGTAATCAATAATATAAGACCTTGGTATTCCTGGTACTAAAAATGATGATATCAGAGCCGTGTCTAATAGACATAGCTCTAACATGAATGTTGCTGCAGAGAGCAGGTGAGGGCCAGAGAACCCTTGGCTGTGATAGGAAACTTTTATAAACATCCCTATTATTATTATCATTATTATTATTATGATTATGGTTATTGTAATTATATTTACTTCATTTGCCAAATTTGAATTTGAATTTGTATTTGTATTAACATATCGTTTGCATTCATCTTACTCTTTTTTCTTTTTTTTTATGTATTATGTTAAAATGTACTTTTATTTTTATTATTTTTATTATCATTACCTTTGATTGTAGAGGGGGAGAGGGAGGATATGAGGGCAAAATTGCATGTCTTTGATTTTGTATATTTTTTTGGCAACTGTGAAATAAATAAAAAATATATATAAAAAAAAAAAAAGAAATAAACGAGTGGAACCCTAACTGAGATTTAACTTTTTATTGCAAGAGTTAAATCATACTTCGGTGTGCGTGTTCAATGTAAGTATAGTTACAATGTGAGTATATACATACAATGTGAGTATAGTTAATTCTTAGCTGATACTTTTATTGATTCCCAAAAGGAAATTCTCTTCTCACTTGCCCCCTTCCATAGGCCAATCAGAGGTCAGGGTCAGCTACAGAACAGCACCCTAGGGATTCAGCAGGGTGGGTGCTTGCTGACTCAGGGGTTTGAACCTGGGACCTTCTGGTTTAAGGGTGGTTTCCCTACAACACCCTGCCACCTCAGACTCGGACATAAAGTCCAATATTAGGTAATACAGTTTTTCTGTGCCCATGTCTAAAGACCTTTTTTTTTTTTCAAGATTATTTTTGGCCATTTTCGCCTTTATTCAACGGTTGAAAGTAGAGATAGAGATATGACATGCCACAAAGGTCCTGGGTTCGATTCAAACCCAGGATGTCGCTCCCACATGGTACAAACCACTGAGCCAACAGGACGCCCCTCAGCACCAAATTTTGAGTCACAGTCCACCAGTTAATTAATACTAACACAAAATGAAGCCAAAGAAATGATAGAAAGAGATGTATTCATGCCTTGTCTTGCCTGTAAGACCCTTTTTTTGTGAGATTATCTTACAATTCAATATTTTGAGGCAGACAAGAGCTGAAACCATCCTCCACATTGCTCCACAAAGAACAGTGATACAGCTTCTGGCAATTCACTACTGGGCACAGATTTCTTACACCCACATTTAGCAAGGCGGTCAGTGGGTGGGATGAGGTGACTGGTTACTCAGTAGATGAACCACATACGGTGAGAGAGAGAGAGAGAGAGAGAGAGAGATAGAGAGAGAGAGAGAGAGAGAGAGAGCGATGGATTCAGTGCTGTTTATGTAATGTAAGTCGTAGGAGGTGCTTTGAAAAAATGGCAGTGACACTAGAAATGTCAGACTCAGCAGGCTTCTGACACTTTTGGAGATGACCTGTACTGAAAGCCTGTAATATCTCCTCCCCCTTCTCTTTTCTCCTTACATCTCTCCTCTGTGAAACAAAAAAAAAAGATGTAAAAAAACAAACAAACTACATTGCACAATCGAGCAATGTGAGAAATTCAGGGTGTTATATTATGGATTAGGGTTGTGGTCTCTTTTTATATACATTCATACATATTGCAGCACCAGTGAGAGATGATAAACAACCATAACATACCAAACTTCATTGTAAATGTAGGATTTTATACCATGTCATCAAATGGAAAACATGAATAATGATTGTGGCACATGGGCAGATACATTACAGGGGAATTACTGTATATTGCTTCTTCACAGTCAGCCTTTGGGGAATATGAAGAAAGACATAGAAAGTTGAAGTACAGCACATTCTTGCACTGGAAACACAGTACAAACATTACAGTATACAATATACTACTATAATCCTTCCAATGCACCCAGAGGAAAGTAAGATTAACTCTTTTAAAACGGGTCTAAAACAGCAGGTTTGTGTTACGCTACGAACCGCTGATCCCTTGAAATAACCTTACATTTCCATTAATTTACATTAATTCACCCCTTAATTCATGGAAAATCCCGTTAAAATTAGTTAAGGGAGTCATTAATGGAGGAGACCCCTTCAAAAACCCCTTAAGCACCCCCTTAATTTTTGACTTTCTAATATACTGAAGAATCCAGGGAAACAGGAACTTTACTTTGATAACTCATTAATAACCCTGTAAACCATGAACAAAAGGTATAAAAAAAAATCAATGAATAGATCCCTTTAAAATCCCATGATAGTAACCCATATGTTTATAAAAGCTATGCTATTTTTAATGGATAATTCCTGTTTATCCTGTTTATGAAATAAAGGACATTTCAGGGATAAAATTAAGGGGTTTGGTTTCGTAGTGTTAGAAGTAATATTAACACCTTTAAAACAGCTCTCTCGGGTTAGGAGTTGTGTTTCAGGTAGTGCTTAAGTGTTGGTAATCTGCTTTCCATCACAGCTTTCCTCTCTTCTCTCCTCCCTCCCTTCCCTCCACCTCCATCTCTTCCTCCCACATGCCCTCCTCCGTCCTCTCCTCTCTCTTCTCCTTTCTTAGAGTCGGTCTCTGACTTTCTGTTGGTCTGCTTCTCTCTATTGTGACCAAGAGATAACAGGGGGAAGATTATGAGTGAGCGAATGAATGCATGACATAACAAATTAATATAATAAGAAAATATAATAGGTTTAGCAGACAGATTTACTGTCCATTATGAGCTCAAAGCTGACAAAACATTGCAGCATTTCATAACAAGGCACTCAATTCAGATGTTTATTTATCTTAACATTTATTCACTTATAAATTGTGAGTTATTCATTTCAACATGCATTCCTCTGTTAGTTACAGATCAAGAGCCTGAAAGCTGACAAGTCTGACTGAATTTGGCTAGATACTGGTATCATTTAACTTCAACTCATAATATATAACGACTCACAAACAGTGACCCTGACAGCATACAACACATGCTTGACGAGAGCAGGTCTACTAAACTTGACTTAGACTTGACTTTCTCATGATGGACAGGTTGGAGATCATAGTGACAGTTCCTGACTGGTGGCGCTTTCATTCAACCTCTGTTGTGGCGGGCACTGTGCCTCACTAACCTCCTCTGTTTGCTCTCTGCCGCCCCCTGTGGCTGGGTGGAGTACTGCCTCCTAGTCGCTTCAAGGGTGGAGGACAGCTGTGGCAGCAGAGAATTCATGAGTAATTACACTCCAGACGCATAATCATTGTGTTTAGCTGGGTCTGTACGCATGTGTGCCTGTCTGTTCACAGCAAGCAGAGACAAATTACAAGTTGCCACTTTAAGATGATGTAAAGATTTGTTTCAAAACGTTGCAGGTTTCAGCAGCACTGCAGGGAGCCAGCACTGTTACAACATAGTGTAAGCTGGAAAGTCCTTGACTCACTTTTTAGTTGAGCAGAGTCTCACCTATTATATAACGAGAGAGAGAGAGAGAGAGAGAGAGAGAGAGAGTGGCACTAGAGGATGAATGAGAAAGCATAACTAGGCCTGAAAGAGAGAAAGAGAGCACCAGCCTGCTCTCTCCACAATGTTCTCCCTTAGCAACAATAGCTGTCACACATATATGAGGAACATATATGAGGCACTTGAGGATCGGTGGTCAATAGGATTGAGAGATACTTGTTCAGTTTATGATTTGTGTTTACAAGGATGGATGGGAATGCTTACCTTAGCAATTTCTGATAGATACGCACGCCTCTCGTCATTGGTTTTATGAAATGCCTGATATGTGAAAGAAACAGAGACAGTATTTCACTATTTATAATTTTTTTTAAATAAATATATCTACAGATTACACAGATTTGACTGTTCTATCTGTAAATAATAGTCAGCCTGCTCATGGATGCATTGTTTCTAGCGTGTTTGCTGCCTGTGTATATGGGGGGTTTTCAGGAGGTCTTCGGTGTTAATGAGCAACAGATTAGAACGAGGATTACAGACTGCAAATGCTGTGTGGTAAACCTTCATTCAACTAATATCTTGCTGTGTGTTGAGCAGAACAATAAACAAAGAACCAAGTTGATAAACCAAGGGCATACTGGTCCAATCGCACTAGTACAGGACAAAGGTAGGTTCGATCTTGCATCGATGGTTGTTAAAAATAGAAAGGATGAAAAAAAAATAACAGGCAAATCTTTTTCAATCCTTCGTTAATTAATAATTAGTAATGATTAATGAGTAATTGGTATCGGTGACATTGTTGTACCTGGAATTATGCAGAGCTGCTTGTCTGAGAAGTAATAAAACTACACTAGCAGACATTGTGACCCTCAACAATACACTCAACAGCTACACACAAAGACCTTGAACAGCAGAGATACACACCTTTCCCTCTTGTTCAATTCTGAGACGACAATCCATCAGTTGACTCTGCAGCTCAGACTTCTCATTGGTCAGAAGCTTCAGGCGCTGTCTCAGTGTATCCTGTGGCAAATTGGTACAGTTAGTAAAAAGATAAGTGTACGCACATCCAAAAACGTTGGCCAGGTGCTATCGGTGCTACACCACAGAAACAGAGGTTGAAACGCTGCTGCAAATAAACACTAAGGGAGCATCATTCTGGTGTGCAGGTATTTTCTTTCTGTCCAAATTGTTACAGTTAATCAGCACAATTCATATCATTAAAGAAGCCATGCATACTGAAAGTGTTGCACTGCTGATGTCCTTGGCCTAGAACTCTGTATTACATTATAACATTCTTTTTTTTTTGTAAATGATCTAATCACAAATGAACCTGTAGTTGAATTATACTGTATTCATTTACTTTTATCTACTGTGATCAAACAACAACAGAACAGTTAATGCATCAGGCATCAGAGAAATGGATTAGGCCCATTCAACTGCTACATGATAAGATACAACAACAGATATAAGAGCAGAGCTACAATAGTTACAGAACAGACCAATGATACATGGTTCATTTCTGGGTTTGGAGCAGCTGCTGTGATCCTATTGTTCACTAGGTCTGATTAACATTCAGTGCCTCTCCTGCGCAGAACTGAACATACAGAACTAAGTACCTGTAGTCAGTCTGTTGAGTACTAATGAATATCACAGTATGCAGCCCGTTTATATGTTAATGTTGCTTCTTGCTGTAGATCACATGCTGTTGTCTTGCTTGTTTTTCCAAAAAAACTGTGTTCCTCATATTTACTCAGTGCACAGATTTAAAAATAAATCTTAGTGTCTCACTCTCTCTCAGTTTGTCTAAAGGCCTCCATGGTGATCTTGCAGATCACCATCACTCCCTGCATAAACTAATGAGCATCTGTTAGTTCTGCCTTGCACGTGCACACACACACACACACGCACACATTTAGACTGTATCGTGCAATCTTTGTGTGTGTGTGTGTGTTGCGCCTTTACACATGTGTATGTGCATGTCCTGAGTGTTAAAGCATTGTAATTAGTGTGTATTACTCTCCCATGGTTTGTATAATCCAGTGATTACTGTGCTGTGATTAAAGTCTGGTTTATTCTGCCTGCATCAACGGGAGGATGGAGAGCTGCAGCTGGCAGCACAATCCTCTCTCTCTCTCACTCTCTCTCTCTCTCTCCCTTCTGCCCTAACTCTGTCCCTCTAGCTCTCTCTGCTGGTACAGTATATGTGCTAATATACACTTCCAACTCTCTGTTAGTTCATCTGCTCTTGGAAAATCCTCACTAAATAACACAAATACAAAAAAAACGATACAAAAAAAAAGAAATACAAAATTAACATGTTTCCACTCACTGCTGCCATTTCATCATAGGATCGGATGGAAGCCAATCGATCTGCAAAAAAACAACAGCAAACAGTCAATGTGTGTGTGAGCATGGTCAGAGTGTGTGTGTGTGTGTGCTAAATATCTCATCTGTTGTAACAGCTATTGTTAATGCAGTGGGGGGCTTCTTGTGCACACCTTCCTGGTAGGGGGATCTCTCTGTGTGTGATGAAGGTTTCTTCTATTTTTCTTTTTGTAATGAGGTTGTTGTGGTTGCTTTTCCTTGTCCTCAGTGAGGGTCTAGGGTATGGGGGTTGTCATTTTAATTTATTGTTCATATAGTGTGGGCGTTTTGAAGCCCTTTGAGACTGTAACTGTGATTAAGGGTTATCATATAAGCTTGACTTTATGTTTGTGCCTGGCTATTACAGTGTGATTAACCTTTAAACAAGCCCTGATAGTCTAAGTGGCAGTGACTTCAGACAGCAGCTGGCCTAACATCTTTCTGTCTGGCAGGGAGTTATCATTTTGTCAAGCAAGGACTTAAGTTATGCATCATCCTTTATTTTTCAAATGGGGGACATTGTGAATGGTTGTAATGAATTAAACAGCCTGTGCTGACATGCTGGACATTGTTATGCTTGCTGCAGCTTTCAGAGATATGTTACCAACACATTTAAGCCTGTACATACACTCATGTAAAGTCATTTAAGAGGTTTCTCCCAACAGCCTGTTCTCAACACCCCTGATACCACTTTTTCAATCAAGAACAGAAAGCAGAGCTTATTACACTTGAACTGGGTTGGCTACTTGACCTTTAAATGGAACAAGCTTTCCCAGCCAAAGTGGCCAAGTATCGGCCTTTAGCTGCACATAAACAGTGAGAGGTCTTGAGCTTGTCTGAAAGAGGTTTTGGTATTTGGAAGCCTTGGACATGTTGCAGTAATACTGTAGGAAGGCAGACTGGAGAAAATGCTTTTTGTATGCTCTGTAATATTTAAATCATACATGAAGCCTAATTTAATTTAGTGGATTCAAACCATTACAATGCACTGTGTGAGGTTTAAAAGAAGCTGGCATCGGCCTGTGACCTTACCCATGGGATTTCCTCGTAAGTCCTCCAGTCTCTCATGAACGATGGAGATCTGTCTTTCCAGCTGTCCGTTTAGCTCTATCTGTGTTTCATACCTGGTCTTCCACTCATTGCCTGGTACATCAGGGGATACAGTGACTCATACAATTGCAGCCAATTAAAATTCACACTAAGGTGGGATCCTTGATTAGGCGTAGTGTGCAGTTCAGTGTTTGATGAGCTGTCACTGTATACTGGGGCAGGAAAACACATCATATGTAGACTACATCATTGATTGCAAGGGTAGACACTAATCAATAGACACCAACTAATTAAATCAGTGCTTGGCAACATTCAAGCCATAATAGGTCAAGATGAAAGATATTATATTCTATTAAATCAATGCCTCACAAAGATTTCTCTATCACTCACCCTCCCCGTCAACGCTATGCAGTCTTTCTTGAAGCTCACACATGGTGCTCCTCAGATCAGAGACAGACTCTTCAAGCATCTCTCTATAATCAAGAGTCAGGTATTAAAATCAGGCCTAACATAACCTGTTATTGCATTGGCAACGCTTCCAGACACGGGCATTTAATGTCCTTGCCTACTTAACATAAAACAATAATAAAACTTACTTCATTTCAGTCTCTTGTTCAAGCTCTGCCTGAAGGCGTGCTAAATCGTATTTACTGTAGTCGGTATCTCCAATCATGTTTCTAAAAACTGCCACCAACTGAGGAAAAGTTTGTTACTGTGGGTTGCCATGGAGATAGACCACCGCTTCCGGTGCGGCGGAGCAGCGGGGCGTGAAAAGACACCGGCAGCGCAGTAATGAATTGTGCAAAAGTGATTAGCTCCACTTCAAACAATTTAGTAATAATTTATGCAAGCAGACATTTTATGAAACAAGTTTTCGATTTTAATTAGGACAGAAATTAAGCTCTTGTTATTTGTGCGCCCTCTGTCTCTCTCTCAATTCAGTTCAGTATTAGGCTACTGACATGAGTTTAGCTGACCAATGTTGCCAAAGTATACTAAAAAAAAAAAAAATAGCGAGTCGACTATAATCGGCGGTTTAAGGCCTCCTTGGTGTGTGTGTGTGTGTGTGTGTGTGTGTGTGTGTGTGTACGGCAGTCTGTCTTTTTCTGCCAATAAACACATAACAGCCTACACAACACAGTCCACACAAATGTTTGCAAATTTATACAGGAATGGGCAGCAGTTAGATGTCTTCAGAAATCAGAAAACCTTCAGAGAAATACATTAAACATGCATGCTACATGGTTCCAATATTTCAATTCCATTCAACTTTATTTATATAGCACTTTACACACAACACAGTTGATCCAAAGTGCTTTACAACACACACAGAGGAAAAATAAAAACAAAAGAAGAACAAACACAATAATAGAGGAGAAGTTAGTTATTAGGCTCTAGGGGGAGGTAGATCTGTGTATCATCTGCATAACAGTGAAAGGAAATGTTGTGTTTCTGAATAATGTGGCCTAGCGGTAGCAAATAGATGGAGAACAGGATTGGACCAAGTATGGAACCTTGGGGGACACCACAGGACATGGGGGCAGAGGAAGAAGATGAGTCGCTAATAGAGACACTGAAAGATCTGTTAGATAAGTATGAATAAAACCAGTTTAAGGCAGAACCGGAGACCCCAACCCAATGGGGTCTATAGCCCATCTTTCAACACTTTCACCCAATACAAAATAAATAATATTGCACAAGAATTGACTGAAAACAGAACAAACAATTAGGCTTTTAACCTTTTGACCTACAGTTCTAATATGTTTGCCCCTTCCTCTAAGGTGCTAAACTGAGTATATCCCCATTTTTTAAATCAGCAAAGTAAAATCCATAAACTTGACAGAAAACCTTTTAATACATTAATGTCCTAAATCTATTCTTTCTTCTCTTCCTCCTCTTCTTTCTTTATCTCCTTCCCCTCGGTATCTGCTGGCTGTCCATTCTCCATGTTTTTGTCTTTGGCCATGACCTTGGCCATGTTCTTGCCTGTGGTCTTCAGGATGGCTTTGATGCCCAGGTTGTCAATGTTGTACGCAGTCACACTAACATTGATCACTGACTGGAGAGCAGTCTCTGTGGCTGTGCCTGCTTCATCACCATACCTTCACCATGGATAATACGGAGTTAAGGGAGAGGAGTACGGTCTAGGAAATCAATTAGGACTTGTGCAGAGTGGGAAAATGCTAAGTGAAATGTAGGGACTGCAAACAAATATAAGCGGTTATAAGACATGGTGTGATATTGGTTCTGTTGTCTTTACATCAGCACACTGCAGACCAAGAAAATGAAGGAATCGTGTTTCAGTTTGTAGCAGTTTTATTAGTAACAAAGCAGGAAAAAAGGTCTACACTTATGAACAGCAAGAGCACCTCCACCCAATACAAGCAGGCATTTAGCTGCCATTGACATGGACAGACAGGGAAGACACACACACATACCAGAGGCTTTACCTATGCCAAGTCAGAAAATAACCCAAAGCACATACCATATTTATCCAGATATAAATGAATCAAATAGTCAATATGATGAAACTGGATTTTTTATGAGAGGGTTATTTTCAGACTTTACTGTAGTTAGTGGAAGCGTGTACATAAAAGTGTTGAATAGGGTCAGTCGTTAGTTCACAGGTCTTTGCCTTTACTCCCCTTGCAGTCAAATGTTGCTGGACATGTTTAATAGATTCTCTAAGCCCCTAAATCTGAAAAGACAAAGGTGTGAAATCAGATCAGTTCCCCAATGTACCAAGAGGTACGTAACACAGAGTGGCAGCCTGGTTTCTGCATCCAGTTTTCTGTAAAACGGTTAACTGGCAAATTCAGAAACAGGCTGGCACTAAGATCACAACAACAATCAATGACAGATTTTGAAGTGAACAGAAAAGCCTCAACCAGAGAATATCAGTTTTCTAATGATTAAAGGAGCAGAAATGGAAAACATCAGAACTTACTTGTACTTCACAGTTGTGACCGTCTCTGATGCTACACTTTTGCCGACATTCTTAGCCCCGGTCTCCAGACCCGTCCACATAGTAGAGAGACCTGGGATGGAGGTAAACAAAAAGCAAATGTTAAGGGACTCTAAAACTGACTTGTATTACTTTTGTTTAGGAGACCTTACATGTTAAGGTGAATTCATGCCTATTTTTCACAGAGGTCTAAGTAGTCGATGTGCACCTCCGATAAATATATCAGTAACTGTGTGATGTTCTTGCAAGCATCACACAGATATGAGCAGTTGATTAGTTGATTGTGATGTCTATTAAAAGAAGGTGATCAGTAAATGATGCTTATCCATGTGTGTCATTGTGTGATTTTGTTAAGTTTGTGCTTGATCCTGTCGTCTCTGTTCTACATACCCTGTACGCTGCTGACTGCCACCAACTTGGCTCCATCCAGGTTGGAGGCACGGCCATCTTTGCTCTTCTTCATGGACTCTGGGATCAGCTTGGCGCCATGTTTCTTCACGTGGGGCGCAAGCTTCTCTCCCACACATCCCGCCACTGTGCTCACTCCGTTTACTTTAAGCACACACATCGATACATACATACATACATACAAGTAGCTATGTGAAATAGGGCTGCACAATTAATTAATTAATAGTTTGGAAAATTTGGAAATTTGGTTCATATTGTGATTTTCATCACAATATGAACTACTTCAATTTCCAAATCACAAGAGGGTACATTTATCTTATGAGAGCGGTGGATACTAAAAATGGACTCCTACACATGGTATTCTGGCCTATAAATTAAACTGCATATTGTAAAAAAAAACTTTCATCACCTTAAGCGACAATATCTCAGTTTTTTATTAAAAATGTTTCTTGTTAGTTGAAGAATCTAAAATATAAAAAAAATATGTCTTTATACCATATTGCAATATTCAGCAAAATAATCCCAATATGATTATTTGTCAATATCGTGCAGCCCTAATATGCACATACAGTAGAGTAGACCATAATGAACATTGGTTATGGAGAGCGTGCATAATACACTTGACAGATCATAATCATATTTTAGTTAGAGAGTTTACTTCTTGTTTACTATCCCATTATAGCTCCATTCCTTCCTCTTCCCACTTTGGCCAAGGACTGAAGATTGATTTAAATGTTAATTAAGTCAAAAACCTAACCTGCCTCCAGGCAACAATTCAAATCCACAATAATTGTCCTTTCGATCTGTTATGTTCAACTGGTATATGAATAACAAACACAATTCTGGCCCTAGTATTGCTCCTATGAATGATAGATTTCCGCAGCATAATGATGTTTTCTAGTCCATATTGATTTTAGTCCTTACCCAGGAACTGGCTGACCCGGACAGCGCCCCCGGTGGCCTGTTTAGCCACCTGCAGGCCTTTGGTGACTCGGGGGCTGACCTCTGCAGGTGTGTTCTCTGGGGTGATGTGGTCCCGCAGCTTAGACGCACCTCTTTGGATCGCTCTGCCGGTGGCCTCCGCTCCTTTTACAAACCCTTGACTCAACCGCGTAGCTCCTATGGAGAGAGACTCTTTCAGTGGTGAATGTGTAAAAGCCAATATCACTGATTATGTATTAAGACAACGTGAAGAACCAGGTGGGTGGGGTTCACCTGTTAGTGCAAGTCTACTTTTGGCGAGGCAAGTTATCATTCACAGAACAGTGTTTTGGTAGCTTTCAGACAACATTCGCTGGTTGGACTGATTTGGCCTGGTGCTAAATATCATTACATGTGACAAACTCCACCCATCTGGCCCTTTAGGCAGGGCAAAAACAAACGCTGCAAAACAAGCAGTAAAAGAAGTATTTGCAAATGCTATTTGAGCCAGCTGTGCACTGAGGTGGTGTTAGGACAACACTTTTCTCCCATCACTGAATCTTGGTAAACAGCGCTCTCTAGTGGTGATTTTTATAAACAGCAGAACTACATATATTTTCAAAAGGTAATTTATCAGCAAACAAGATATATTTTTTCGTTGTTTAGATTTTTTCTTTATTAAGACTCACACACACACCCACGCACACACATACCTGACAAGATGCCTTGGGCCATCTTCTCACTCCATTCAGGAAGTGGTGGTTTTTCTTTCCCTCCTGTTGCCACAGTGAATCCTGTTTCCTCCGTTGGGGGACCAAGAGGGACTTTCTCACTCAGGTTGATGACCTCTGACCCCGCCCCATCTACTGGAGCCTGTCAGACAAGACATCAAGTCAAATGCTAAATAGATAGGTTCTTTTTACAAGAGGATGCACAGCTAGATGCTTTTAATATCTGGGTGTACTGGAAGACGATTACAGAACATAACCCCAAGCCATCGTATACACCCAAACTAGTGGCTTACATTTCTGTAAGCCATGACTCAACTAAGAATGTTTCCTTGTTGTGGATGGAAACATTCTTATTTTGCTCCTTCTGAAGTGTCAAGATAAAAACATGACAAGTATATTTAAGAACGGATTACACTGCATATGGTGCGATGGCGCATTCACATTTCTGGTTTCAACAATACGGCACTGTAGTTATCTTTGTTAAAACAGCAAAAGGTGGAAACACACAGGTATGTGGAGCAGTCAGGAAACATTATGAAAGGTGAGGTGTAACAGTATAATTAGCCTCCATCAGAAGCAGCTATCGTTTACAGCACACATTTGCATGATTGAATCCACCCACATGCATACCCATCCTGCCGTTTTCTACCTCTACATCATCTACAGTGCTTTACAAATCTTTCCATCCAAAACATGACGACTGACCTGGACCCGGAGTTCAACGAGGTGCGACAGGAGGTCCTGGAACATCTCCCGGTCAGCAGCGGGCAGTTCAGACGACAGGACTATGCCCACGTAGGAGCCCGGGGTCTCCGCCACGGTGTCAGGGAACATGAAGATCCCTGAGTTAGCCAGCAGCACTGGAGTGTCTGTTGTCAGCGGGTAGAGCCAGTCACACACCTTGAAAACACACAGACACACACAAAAATAATCCCTGGTATGTGCCTTCAGGTAATCCCCTCTACAGATATGATAGGGATTTCTTAAAGGAACTATGAAGGCCTCTAAGACAGCTCTATTCATCCGCACGCCATCGTGACCCAAGAGGGTGCAGGTTTTCATTCCAACAAAACACTACAGCAGCTCATTTCTCTGATTAGAACACCTTCAACCAGAGAGGAGGAACAACTCAGTAGAATCAGCTGCTGTAGTGTTTGGTTAGAATAAAAACCAGAGACTCCTGAGTCACAGTGGCACATGCTTGAAGACCACTGCTCTTAGAAATCATTCATTTCCCCAAGAGGCAATCTGTAAAGACTGAACTGAAAGCGATCAATGTCCTTTGTTCTTGTCTAATCAACTTCACAGATCTAAGGTGATTTCATATCGTCGCTGTCAGGTGAAAACCTTGTAGTTCCAGTTTTGGTGATTTTCATGTTTTAACTACAGTTGCAGGATTGATGCTCCTCTATTGGTTGAGAAAGTTCTACAACCCTTGGGTTTATGAAACCTTTTCAAAACCAATTAGATAAACAAAAAAATGCATGGTGGTCAACCTGGAAACAAGGCTGTTTTTTGTAGTTCCTGAAAAGTTAACATTTTGGACATACAAGTTTTTCACCTAACAACAGTGATATGTGGCCCATAGGTCTATGAATTCATTCCACTTCATTCAGTTTATCCCTTTTCTTCGTGCATCTTGTAGGTCTTATGGCCTTGCTACAAAATCAATTGCCCCTCTGAGACAGATAAAGCTAAAGTTGAGTTGTTTTTGGTCTCTTTCTCTCTTGTGGGACATCAGCACACATTCTTGTTTTCCAACAAGCACAGTGTGCCCTTTTCCTTTTGACCCAGTGCTTGCCTCTCTCACAGAGAGACACATTATAGGGTTTTAGCCCCATTAGGACCAATGCCAGTCACCCATACAGGCAGGCATGTGTACAAATACAGATAGACTTGCTGCTGCACTGTGCCAGTGGTATGCAGCGTGACAGCATGACCCCAGTGAGGGCACAGCACACTGACCAACAGCACAACAGAAGCGCAGAGTCATCTGTTAATGGGACCATTGTATTGCTGGGACACAGTTTGCCAGAATACAGGAGAGCAAGCCACCCAAACCGACATTGGCTGCACTGCACTATACAGCATGGAATAATGTCTGTTTTGTAGAGGTGCCAGAACACATTATTGTTGCTTTTAAGCTTTATATGGCCTCAATACAAAATGTCTCACTTGCAGAGCTGCTGTGTGTATGACAGACATTCAGTCTAATATATCTAATAATCAGATTAAAATATTATTAAGGGAGAAAAAAAGCAATAGTTTATAATATATATCATATCAGACAGCACTATTGACAAGTTGTCAGAAGGCTCTAACTTAATAGGCCAGAAAGAGTCAGACCAGATTAATGTCATAAGGCAGAGCACTGAGCTGTATCTGTGCAATGTGACCTTGTGCCACAGTAGTCATATGATACTGTTAGGCAAAACTCCCGAGGTTTGGTTCTACTAGTCCAAGAGATTGACATTAAGAACCTGATATATACATAAATACACTGCAGTTTTGCATTGGGACAACTCAACGTTATCAAGAGTCTGATCCATCTTAAAACACAGTTAGAAAAAAATGTGAAATGAAAAAACAAACCAAAAAAAAACACATAAATTAGATCTGTGTGAAGGATCCTGAGCTCTATTTATGTCAAACTGGTTTCACATGTAATTGGTTTCACGAGGGGAGCATCAGGCTTGCCAATCCTCATCTCCTACAGCTGGAGAGTGCATGGAATGAGGACACTGCGACTTCCTTATTACGTTAAACTTAACTTCCAATGCAAATGGATAATTCATTCAAGGCATCCTCACAGTCTTGTTGTATGGGTACTGGTCAATGCCATCCCAACATTAATAAACTGGAAAACAACTATATTAAAGTCAGCTGTTTAAGCACTCATTTGTTATCATAATGTCCATAAGACGAGATATGCATGCGTTGTTATACTCAACAGGGAAAAAGGTCCCAAATGATGATGATGATGATGTATCACCTAGACAACACCATTTGTAAACACAAGATTTGTCTGTAGCTAAAAATCATATATTGTATATCACTGATTTACAGTTTATAGGAAAACTGGTCTAATAGTGATGAAATTATTTCATCTGGTGGCCTTCACACCTGAAAGTAATCACTGCAAACCAAAGGTCAAAGTCAACTCCTCTCTGTGTTTCTCTTTATCTTTCAAATACACTCTCCAACACAAAAAAAACACACATACACCCACATGTTCTTACATGTAGAAATGCTGAGGGTCTCCCGGCGGCCGAATCCTTGCGCTGACCATTGAACGTGATGATGCGCAGGTAGCCTGGATAAAACAGGGAGCTGACCTGCCCGTCGGGTGTCACGAAAAACATCTGCACCCCAGAGGGGATGAACAGCAGCTCCTCTCCATCTCCTCCTCCTGCTGCTGCTGCTGCTGCTCCAATCTGCTCCCCCAGCCCCAGGGCCCCTGCGGCAGGACTGTAGGCCAGGCTGTGGTGGCCCTCTGTGGGCTGTGGTGTGTAGGCTGGAGGCTGGTCTCCAGGGAGAGCCAGGGGTAGCAGCGGCTGGGTAGGTAGAGAAGGGACTGTAACCTCTGAAGGGAGCCTGTATGTATGGGGAGCGCCGGGTGGAGCGGGCCGGACAGGGGCTGAGGTTGGGATGGGGAGTGTGGTTAGGATGGTAGCAGGCAGGGTGGGGTAGAGGTGGTGGAGGGTGCTGTGGGGAGGCTGCATGTTGGGTGCCAGAGCTGGATAAAGATGGAGAGGGAGCTCCATCAGCACTCGCCCACCCTGGCCTTCTGTGGGCAGCTCAGCGGTCTCCAGGTCAGTGAGGTGGGTGCTCACAGTCCTCAGGGTGTCCCTCATCTTCTGCTGAAGCTGCCTGGCCGTGTCCCAGGCGGCTCCCTGCTGCTTCTCCCCCCCCGTGGGAACTTCCAGTCCTTGGGTGAGGTGTTGTCGGCCCTTCTTGTAATGCTCCAGGGCCTCCGGTCTTTTCCCGGCCTCCTCGGCGGCCAACCCCCGGCTCAGACAGTGAAACGCCAACTCGTACTGGCCCTTGATGAGCAGCAGCTCAGCAGGCTCAGCCATACTGAGGAGACTGGATATCTAGGCTAGTACAGAGAGAATGGAGGGAGAAAAGAAATGGAAGAGTGTTGCTCCAAAATTAGATAAAAACACCTACTGTTACAAGGTTATTTATGGCACAAATCTAAAACAAATTACAATAGTTTTTAAAGGATAAGTAACTTTAGTTATTGGCAAAAAAAGTAACAATTTTTCAACAGTGTTTTCTAAAACACAGATTGAATATTTAGTTATTAATGGACTTAAAGTAGTTTTTTTTCCCCCTCAAAATGGATATATGTATATATTTTTTAAATGAACTCTTCGAATGGTTTGATGGGAGACAATGATGTTTGAGTAGAAAGAGGTGACATTATAGTCATCTCCGCAGATATGCTGTTGAACTAGGGGTTAGTAAACAGACACCAACCAAAATAAATTATAAATCTGCTGCCAAAATGACCTGTTCAGCTTTAGGCTATTTTACGCTAGAGTAGATTAGTTCATGTGATAAAAATCTCTGCAATGTGTATGTGGTCTGACCTGAGGACCATCAGGTTTTACCGGAACAGCAAGACGGGCTTTCAAAAAGTAACTCCAAGTCATTTAGAAGAGTCCCTTGATAATTATACGACCAAACTTTACAAGAGACAAAGTTTAGACATTGTTCTCAGCTTTCCGCGCCCTGCGTTCTAGCATATCTAGACAGTGATACATTTTTCCCTACATTATGCCTGTCTAATTGTCAATTTCAATTTAAAGCCTTACCTTGACAGCCAAACTTTACCTTCCCAGGACAAAAAATCCCAACAATAAAAAAAAAAGTGGTCTAAAAAAAAAAGTGAGACTTCAATTTCGCCAGCTTTTCTGTGTGTTCATAAAAATTATTTCGTCATATCAACGTGTTCACTTTACGGTCTGGTTGAATCGGGCGCAGCTCAGAAAAACAGAAGTGTCACAGCTAAAAACAGAAGTGTCAAGTCAATCAGAATACACGAAGACAGAACTTCCGGCCACTACTTTCAAAATAAAGCCCATATTAACGAACAGCGTTTGTTGAGTAATGCTAAGTGCAGAACTGAAAATAATTTACTAGGGAACCTGTAGTAGATTCAAAATTATTCCCCCCCCCCCAGAGACTTGAGGCTTCACTAGGTTCCCAGACAATTAAGACAAAACCCTCCAAAAGGCAGTGAAATTAACAGTGAGGCATAACATTAACTAGTAAAATGACAGGACACACACATGCTTGAGAATCTTTCAAAGATTTAATTACAAGATGCAAAAGCTGCTGTTCTTGATTCAGTGGCAGCCTCTGAACCAAGAAGAAAAAAAAAATTCAAGTATTTGAAAAAAATATATATTAAAACTAATGACTTACCATCTTAAAAATCTCATACAAACACTGATACCTGCAGGTATTGAATTTTGAAGTCATGAAACATGTTTTTATAATTTTATTGTAATTTTAGATACCTACTTTAAAATGATAAAATATCTCCATTTAAAAGTTAAAAATGTCCAGAGGGGCGTGGCATATGCCCCGTATTGACAGTACAAGCTTATGCAAGTGCTGTGTTGTGTTCTCATCTCATAATGTTCTGGCAGCAGCGTCAGTGGAAGGGTGGAGCAGTGATTCATGGGAAAGGCAGGACAGCAGGTGGGGTGATCCGTGAAACTCCATGATACCTATAGAAAAAAAAAAAAATATTTAGGGATTGCAAATGTCCTGGATGCATTAACAACCCACACAAACTGAAAATCATAGACGAAGATTCCAAAAGGCTAGTAGTCACTCAGTGTACAACAGCTGCAAGACATGGCTTACTTTGAACTCTTATACTTGTCCCTGATGGCCTGTTGGGGGCGACTCTCTGCAGTGAAGTGCAGCTTGTGGAGGTCCTTCAGGCAGGGCAGGATCTCAGCCATGGTGTAGCCGGTAAAGGCATGCAAGGAATCTGGCTAAAACAAGGAAAGGAAAACATACCACAGCATTCAAACCAGAGGTGTGACCAAGTCAACTTTGCTCGAGTCCAAGTCTCAAGTCTAAAATGTAGATTACCATGTTAAATCCAAGTCAGTTTAAATGTAGAACACAAAGTCAGGTCAGAATAAATTAAGAGTCTAGTATCAATTTAATAACTTAAAGAAGACTAAATATCTAGGACTTCTCAATGCAATATCGTTTTAATAGGATAAAAACTTGGCAAGTGCGTCTTGAGTTTGATTTCTATAATCAGTTTCAACTTCAATAAATTCAATCATTCCATACAAATTGAGAAAACAATTTCAATTCACTTGTCTGGTGGAACAAATCTCCTAACTTTCAAATCAAAGTCATTTACACAAATACAAGATCTATTGTCAAGACTTTAAAAACCTTTTCAAGTTATCAAAGGACAAGTTAAAGTCAAGTCTCAAGTTCTCTTCATGCGTCAAGTCTCAAGCACTTAAAACTGTGACCCGAGTCTGACTCGAGTCCAAGTCATGTGACGAGTCTGACTCAAACTGATGTTCCAGTCAAGCTTACCCAAAGAGCTTTGTTGAGAGTGTAGTTGGCCAGGCAGTAGGCTGCAGCCGCCACCACAGAGGGAGCGTACTGTAGGAACGGATCCACTTCCAGCAGGCTCAACTCTGCCACATACTGAAAGGCAAGAAACACAACCAGCAGAAAACCTCCATAATATATAACATTACATCTTTTAAAGCTGACAGCACCAAGTCAGAATATTGCAACATGGCAATAAGATGTAAATTCAAAGGACAAAAGCCAATCTCATCTGATGTGTTGAGCTGGTTTTACTCACCAGGGCAAGGCTGTCTGTCTTGGAGCAGACAGACTGGATGCTCATGTACTGGCGAAGGAACTGGTATGTGGTGGGCACTGCCATGTTGAAGGCCAGCACCCTGAGGAAAACATGCTCCATTCGGACCAGCTGCTTCTTGGTGTATGTGTTGTCTGTGATGTACACAAACTCCTCCAGCTCAGGAGGGAAGATCTCCTCATATTTTCTGCAACAGATCAGGCAACATCACACTTTTCAATTGTGCTTCTTGGTTGCAAGTTGCCGTGAATTCTCAAATGGATGCAACCGCCTGAGGTGGATTCTTGCCATGACTAAATAAGGTTTTGACAAATCAATATGATGAATCCCTGGATTGGACAGGCACAGTATCAAAGCTTTAACACACACTTACGCAGCCAGCAGTACAGCAGCTGTGCCAACCAGCTGCAGCTTGCCCCGCTTCACAGATGCTGTGCAAGAGAGGAAGCGGTCCAAGTAGTTTACAGCGAGGTACAGGGTTTCGCTACGAAGCTTGTACTCCTGGCTGACCTCCATCAGCCAGTCCACCAGGATGATCCGCATGCAGTTGGTGATCTCTGGATGGTTCCCCACGTAGCCTGGCTTTGGCCTGAACTTCATCTGGCATTTGAAACAAAAGCAGTCGTCATGAGCTATTTGTAGTGGACTAATGAGCAATACTGCATGGCTACAATGCATTTAAAGTTCCCATGAAATGAACTCCTATTACTTTTACTTACTGGAAAACAGAGCATCTTTCATGGTGACCTCATGCTACACTAGTAGACGTAAATATAAATTTCTAACCAATAAACCCCATCAGATTTAACAATTCCACCCCTCCCATCAAAGAATATTTCTCTCCCTGAATCATATGCCATTGGTTTAGACTTTTGATTGATCCCTCACTGCATTATGTCCCACCCCAACATCCTGTTTCAACAAGAAATGCATCAAATCCATGAAGTAAAGATGCCATTTCACAGGGTATTTAATGTAAACATTAGTATGACTACAGGCAAAATAGTAAACAGCAACAGTTGGATCAATTTCGTACTTCACTCTCCCTCAAGTGTCGGTAAATGTCCTCTGCATACTCTGACAAACACAACACGTCCTCTAACAGGGCTTCATCTGGCAGGGACTGCATAGAAGTGTCAGCGCATGAGCCTGCGAATCACAAGTGTCATCAGCAATTGAGCAAAGAACATAAAAGCATTACAATAAAAAATAAAAAGACTTGCATGGTAGAAGTTTGTGTGTAGTCTCACTTGAACTCAGTTCCAGGAAGAGTCTGAAATCTCTATGTTGCAGGGCAGCAGCATCCTCATCCAGGAAGTCAGCCTCAGAAGCCACCACCTCACCAGAAGCTGTGAGAACAACTTCACACGCCTCGTCAATATGCACATCGAAGCTGGAGCTGGAAGGACAGCCGATGAAGGCGGACTGGGAGCTGTCCAAGATGGAACTGTGTTTGGAGAGTTGACCTCCCTTTGGAGAAAGATGAATGAGACACGATCGCCACAATAAGATGAAACTTAAATGATCTGTGTATGGAGGCTGAGTTGAAAATGGCACAAAATGACTCGGGCTACTCTACTGTGCTCCTCTCACTCACCTGGCTGAGGGATCGACTGTGCTGCTCATTTTCTGTCAAGACACCAAGCACTGTTCTTTGTCTGGCCCTCGGCACCCAGGATGCATCCATTTTGTTTGAGGTCAGAACATTTTCTTTGCTGGTGAGACTGCCAAGGTGGCCGTTCGTGTTGAAGTTCATCTTTAAACAAGCAGATGGGAAAAGATAAAGGAAGAAAAGCTTCACTGGTCGAGTTTAACTACCTGCCACACCTGCCCTCTATGTTCCCAAGACAACCCAATTAATACAGGCATTTCAAAATAATCCAACATGCTAACAAATTTCTTTGAATTGAGCTTGCCTAATTTTCCTCCTGATAAAATCCTACAGACTATGATTATAATGGGTTCAGAATATTCTTGACAAAACTTGCCAAGACCACAGTGTAGCAGGTCAAGGTCAAACAAATGTGTCAACTCATACTGAAATGTATCTGATTAGAAGGAAATGTTCAGAACTCCCACAATGATCCTAGTGATGGGAAATATAAGAAAAATGAAAAATGTGTAGGAAAATGTTATAGTACGCTGGCAAAAAGAACAAACAGTTTAGGTTATGTTTTGTTAGCCTCTTAATTGGCCAATCTGGTTGTAAAGAGAACTGTAAGACCAAAAGCAATGGTAATACAAATATAGAGTATTGATTTGATGTAGTAGTAAAATTCAAGTGTCTCTTAATGCGTCGTCAGCCCATTGAAGTGTAAAATGAGTAAGGTTAGGTTAGGCAGTCTCTGAAATTGGATGTACAGTTTGCAAAGCCATGCTGAATGGGTTTGAGTTTGCTCAGGACGATACAGGACGTTTAAGAAACATTACCATGACTACAAGAAGAAGCAAATGTATCAGCATTCATCAGCTAAAAACACACGAGTTAAGACAAACGAGGTAGCAAAATATATCAGCGGCCTGCAAATATGCGCATCATGTCCGTGCATCACAGTGCAAACGACGTTTTCCTGTCGGCTTTAAATTAGCATCCTAACTGCAAACTCACCATAATCAAGATCGGTTAGCTGATCTACGCGGGAACCGAGAACGGGATACCTGTTACTAACGTTAACCTAACCGGGCTAACGTTACCAAGCTTTTCACCAACTTTCCTAATTGTGGCCTGTTCAGGAACAACCGACGATCTCTCCTTCGGTCAAGCGGTTGAAAGCAGCTTTGTGATTGCTTTCCGATGAAGAGAACCGGATAACCTGTTGCCTTGTAAACTAATCAGCTGTTTCCATCGAAGCGCTCTGTCCAATCACGTGTCCGAACGCAGCAACGGACGTTCGTCATTGGACAACGCTGTGAGTCCAGCCTGCATTCTAAATTGGATTTACCTGAGCAAGGTGTTTTGATTAATTAACCCGAGAATGCATAAGAGTTTTCATAAGACAGACCGAGAGATATGTTATATGCTATATTTTAATATTCCAGCACAAAGTGGTTTGTGAATTTTAAATTAATCTTAGGACTTTTTTTTTTTTACTTTTTGAGAATGCTGTTGCATGATTACCACAAGTCTCTGCAGAAGGGGTAAAAATGAACCCTTATTGTGCAAACCACCAGATATTGGTCTGTAGTGTGCAACAGTGATACACTGACTCATCAGTATTCATATTTGATCCTGTGATATGTGTGTATAGCCCATCTCTACAATGTTTCCTGTATTTGGGACTTTGCACTTATGAAAGATAAAGAGAAACTTTTTGGTTTTGACTTCCGTTTGGTCTTGATATTGATTCCTGTGGGTAACACTTGCTCTAAGTCTGCTGTATGTGTACATGAGTGTGTCATGGGTGCTACAGTTTGGGGAATCACCATGATATTTCTATGTAACTGGCCATAACCTTTTGCTAGCTCACTTTATTCATGAAAACTTGAAAACCAGGTGCCAAAGAATCTGAATTATACAAAACATCTAAACTAATTTACAACCACAGATGATTTAGTTTTTACAGATTTGTATTTAGGTTAACCCAGAGACTGCTGTAATTGATGCATGTTGTCGTATACAGTATGGTCTGCTGTATACAACAACATGCCTTTTGGAACCGCTTTGAGTAAAAGAGGTTTATGCATCAGTGGGTTAATTTACATGGCCCTATCTTACATTAGTATGGGCTATTTTTGTCTTTTGAAGTGGGGGTGCTGCAGCCTATACCTGCTGCAGGATAATTATTTCCAACCTGGGCCTTATTTTCCTAGTTTTGCCAGGCCTCCTAGCTCTGGGCGGGACAGCCCCTACACCTCCCGTTGGTTGTATGATATATGATCAAAATCAACCAAGCAGCTTATGCCAGTCCCCCTGTCCTGGAAAATGAAGGAAGGAAATGAAAGGAAATGACTAGCCGCACAGACACAGAGTGCTCGTAATGGGCTTCTCTGGGGTGAATGTGGATGGCGTGGAGAAGCCTGAGCTTTATCTTCACTCTAGGTTGCGGCTGCATACCACACACAACTGCTAGTGGATATGGGCCAAAAGCTGGACTGTGGCTGTACCATGGGCCTCACTGTGACAGGAGAAAGGTCACTATGGCTTAACCTGTCCAGCCTGTCGGATAAGGATAAACATGACATTGTGGACTCAGAGTTTGACCCTGCCAAGGCCCTCTTCAGGTCTGCTGTCATCTGCATGAAACAGGCCTGTGACCTCAGGAAGAAAGAGGGCAAGGTCTTGGACCTCTGTCACCCTCAAAAGCCTGTTCCCTGCCCAAGAGTACCAGGCTCCCAGTAGCAGAGCAAGCATTGAACCCCTAAATGAGATGAGGAACAGGGAGATAATAGGGAAAACAGTCATTGGAGTGAAATTGAGTGAAAAACTACCTCATGCTTATGCAGACCATAAAGTATCGAGGCATGAAGTTAGACACTTGTATCAGGCCACTCCGTCAGATGGTTCAATTACATTACTAATTTCAATTGTCCCCCTCACACTGTTGAAAATGAGGGAGTTTCAACACTGGGTTGTATACAGATGTTTGTGCCCTAATGGGCTGTGATCTCTGCACAGTCTGTCTGAAGGATCTCAGTTAGAGAGCCCTCATGAGAATAGGCATATCCTTGGGGTGGTATCACAAAGCATTTCAAAGCAATTCACAAGCAGATTGCAGTGAATCTCAAATGGCCATCACAGGTCTGCCACACCCATATAAATTACCTTGAGTTATTCTTGGCTTATAAGACTGTGAAACAGTTCCCGCCCTTTCTCCAAAGTTTGATGATGACAACACCATGATGACAGACAACGCCACAGTGTCAACTACCAGGGAGGCACGCTCCCTGCAGTTACACAGGCTAGCACACAAACAGATAATGTGCTGCTGTGTGCATCTTCTGTCATTGTACACGAATCATGTCACAGGTGCCATTAACGGGGAGGCAAACCTTCTGTCCAGGGAGAACTCACCAAGTAGAGAATGGGCCCTGAACATAAGTTGTCAATAAAGTTTGGCAGAGATACAATGGGCCACCAAAGATCTCTTCACACTATGACTAAACTCTCAGTTCCCTCTCTTTTTCCTCACTGGCAAACGACAATTCACCATTGGCTGTGGATGTGCTGTCACACGTGTGGCCAACTTAACATTTTCCCCTTCTCAGCCTGATATCCCCAACTCTAACCAGAGTGAGGGAACACAAGCTGTCCCTCATTATGGTTGCACATGCAATGGCCAAGGAAACATTGCCTGGGGGAAATAATCCAGTTCCTGTGTAGTGAGCCCTGGCTGCTCCCATTGTTATCCCAAGCACACACACTGGTTTTCTGGGGTTGGCCTGTGAGAGACTTAACTGTAGGCCTACCAGGTGCTGACTATCCAAGTGCTGGGGCCCCATCTACGTGCTCATTATACATAAAATATACGCAAAAGAGTGCATGTTTGAAATGTAGTGCAATCGTACGTTAATGTAATGTACAGTAATGTCAGTATGTTATTAAGTTCATGTCCAGAGGGGGAGTTTGTTGAGAGTGTGTGTGGCAGTCTCTCTCTATGAATGATGAATGGGGGTGAAGGCATGATTTGGTGTGGTCGTGGGGGGATGGATGAGGAGTTTCTTGGTTTTAGAAACATTGAGTTGAAGAGAGTTATTGTCACACCATGTGTTGAAATGAGCTATGGGCTGTTGGTAGGCAGAGTGAGTTGTTCTTGAGAAATGCAAGAATGGTGGTGTCATCAGTATTTGAAGTAGGTGCTGACAGGTTGGGCTTTGACAGTCATTGCTGTAGCGGATATAGAGGAAAGGGCTGAGCACATGGCTTTGGGCTGTTCCAGTGTTGGTGATGACAGGGGGTGAAAGTTTTGTGTCTCCTCTGACTGCCTGTGGCCTGTTGCTGAGAAAGTAGTGGTACGAGATGAAAGGTGATAGAACACTAAGGTGGTGACGTTTCTTGATTATCTAATCCTACTGTATGTTGTTGAAAACAGAGCTGAAGTTGATGAACAATAGTCTGGTGTAGTTTCCATGTGATTCCAAATGTTGTAAGAGGCAGAGTAGAAGACAGGCTATGGCATCTCACTTTATAGGCAAGGGCTGACAGAGGGTAGGATGATGCTAAGAACCAGTCTCTCAAAGCACTTAATAATGATTCGTAAAACACGGTAGTAGCAACAGGTGTATAGCAGCTGTTGCTACTGCCACGTTTCAAGAGTAAATGAAGAATTAAAGATGGCCAAAGTTGTGTGGTGGTTTGGACGCCACCTCCAGGATCCCATGTGCTCCCTCTGGCCTTGGTGTAGGTCCCATCACAGTCTTCTCCATGTGTGTCTCCTGTTTCCTATCAGCCTTCTTTGTGTCTCAAGAAGGAGAGAATAATATAATTTGGGGAGTGGACTCTCTAATCTCCTCAAAATATATTTATCGATAGTTACAGATGGTCAAACATGAAAAAAAAGTCAGACAAAGGCAAGAAATGGGCAGGCGTATAATTTTTTTGAGTGACATAAGACAAGACTTCTAACAGCCTGCAGGTTCTAAATTGTCCACTAGATGGCAGATGTTCTCTTTAGTGTCATTGGTTTGATGTCTCATCTGCAATGAATAAGCAGACTGGGGTTTTTAACACTGATGTTGTCATGTCAAACAGAAATTTAAAAGAAAGGCCTTGTCAAATTATATAGCCATACGGATATAGACTGTCGGTACAACCTCAAAAAATGACAAATACAGTGCATAGTTTTGATAATATTTTTAACTCGACATAGACACCTAATGGCACTGGGACCCAGTGATATCTAATCCTCCAAATTACTGTAGAACCTTGACTCACCCAAACCCCTCAGGAATGAGGATGGTGCAAACCAGTGAAATGTGAAGTTATTAAAATACCAAAGCAGCTCCTACTCGAATTTCAGTTTGCTTTTTTCATAACACTCTGCACAATATGTTTTCTGATTTTGTGTATCAACAAATCACTGCACACAATGCCACCATTCATTCATTTTGTCTTTTGTCTAAACCACTAATTTTGGATGCCTAAATGTTGCATAAATTCAATATTTTTACCCTTTTTTGCCCTAAGGGAAGTTGACTTAGAGCATATTCTGATTCACAGCCAGGACCTGGGGGAGTGACAACAGGGGCTGGTTTGGAGGCTTGCACAAATACACATAAACAGACCCGGGCGCTGCAACCACAATCTTGTAATGTTGGCCACTGAGCAGCTCCACTGGAGCAATTGAGGATTAAGGATTCCAATTTGAAACCTTTTGGTCACAAGCCTGCTTCTTGAACCTTCAGCCAACCACTGCCCCTAATACCTTCCCTAAAGCTGTTTTTCATGGTGACTACATCACTTTATAATCACCAACATTTTGCAACAAATGCTTTATTCCTTTTGTATACGTACAGTTAATGTTACTGTATTTTTATTAAAGTATGTGTTTACTATTGCAAAATGTAGGCTACTCTCCCTCCTCCTTTAAACCAAACCAGTATATTTCAGCTCCAGTGAATGTATTGTGTGTACCTATAAATGGCAAATAGACTTGAACTTGAAGAACATGAATTCTATAAAGCTAATATAATCCAAAGTTTGAGCTAGATGCTAATTCTCAGCTAATTCTCTGATTCTCCACAGATGTTAAATGTCCAGAGACCTGAGATCCTGAAGAGGCTGTCTGCCATTCACACCTATCCTAATCTGAGTGGTAAAAACAACTATTCTGCAACCAGCAAGGAAGTAAGAGAGGTGAGATCTAAGGCTGTACAAATACTGTGTGTGGTTATATTCATATAAGGTTGAAGTTATTTTGTTTCCAGGTATCAAATCCTGACTTGCACTGCTATAATCATGTGGGACCATCTCATGAACAACTATGCTTTCTTCTTTCCTTTATTTTTCTTAAATAACTGGGTAGCAAAAATGTTCCAAATGGATGGACACTGCCGGAGGAAGAGCTTTGACCTTGAAACATGTTGCATAGCTGCATGTATATAAGCCTTTTTTGTGTTCATCCCTTGCTTACTTATACGCTGTTGTTCATTTGTGCTCCTATGTGAAGCATTAATAAAGTTTCACTTCTTGCATTCAAGGCACTTCCTATCTGTTTATTTTTTGATTTATCTGTGAGCTACCTTGGACGACCTTTCTCCACTGTTTTTATGTGGATGCCAAATGGATAGATAATAATAGATAACATTGCAATGAAACTTTTCAAATGTAAAGATGATTATATATTTAGTCTTCCTAATCCAATGGGTTTTTAGTTTTTGTCTTAATTCTTGCCAAGGTATGAATACAGAGAGCTTCTTCACACATTGTGCCAAAACATCATTGAAGAAACCCCCCTGGTGTTCATACAACTTCACAACACTGTCTTAAGAGAACAAGTAACAGGAGGAGGGGTTTCTCTACATCAAGAGGTGGATTGACTTCAAGGAGCTGATCATCAGGCCGGCGTCCAAGTTACCTCCAGTAGACAGGTAGGAAAAAAGCTTACAGTCAACTGTCATCATAACATTTATTTAGCTTCATATGTTTTTGCCAGATTTAAAGATACAAGTCATTTCAGGTCATGATTCATACTTTCACACCCATGTTTGATGGTTTGATTAGATGGCATTTTACCAAACTAATCCCATGTCTTAACTAAATCCTAACCCATCGTAACTCAAAATACAAGTCTGTAAATCTTGACTCCAGTGATTACAAATTGCAAATATAAACAAACCTTTTGCAGCCTCAAAAGTCATGTAAAACTAATCTCTACATATTGTCAATATCAATCCAATCAATCCTCAATCCAATAAATCACCATATAAACAAAACCAGCAGTGCATGACTGTTTCAACAGAAGGCGGCATAAAACTATGCTATTATCAACATGTCAGACACTTATTTAAACATAACCACCTTGTTAGTGGTTTGTTAGTTTTCACTAAACAAAATTGAATTCACATAATGTCACAATGTTAATGGTATGATAATGTAATTTCCTCAACAGTGTAATAATATGATTTAATTTTGAGGGAATCAGGGAATGAGTCTGTGGTGAAATGGGATGCCAGAAACAATGTTATTCTTAATAAACTAAAATTAAAACTACAATGAAAGCTGGAATGTGTGGAAATAACATTTTACAAAATGAAACTATAACCTTTACTTCCAAAACTGAAATAAAAATGTTAACTACTGAACAAGCAGAGAAAGAGAACCCTCTTCAGAATAAACCCTTTAAACAAGAAATCTATTACCAACACACAGATGTGTTGTGAAAAAGTGAAAAATGTATTGTGTTTTTAATATCATATGAAACTATTGGTGCACAATATCACAGCCACATGCAGCTATTCAGCTTGATTATTTGTGTAACGTGTTAATGTTTAGGGAGCTGAGATGGATGTCAATAACAGTTGCCTCAAATCCAAAGGTAGAGAGAAACAAACAAACAAAAGCGATGAATCAAAAGAGGACAAAGGCACAATGATGATCAGGAACAATTTTCTATCTTTTGCAGAGATACAATACAGCTTTGGCTCCCTGTTGTACCGCAGAAACAATAATATATATATCCTCAGTTATTTGGTCCAGTGGAGACAGAAGATGGCCTGCTGTGGCTATTCTCGCTTCTCGAAATAAAATCAATATCCGTTCACGCTCTGCTGAGAGGAGAGACTGAGGCATCCACACACACACATATACACACACAAACACACGCGCATACGCACAGTCAGATATGTATGCACACACACACACACACAAACACACACAGCACCTGTTTGGAGACCTAACTCTCTCCCTTTTTATCCCTCTCTCTCTCCTTTTCATCCAGTCCCTAAGCAGATGCAGATTGTGTATGACAGATAGCATTGGGCTGCTGCCATTCCATTAGCGTGATGTATTGCTGCTGACAGGCTCGGGCCAGATGGGCTGGGGTTTTAAGCATCACCCCTAAAATACTGTGCCATCCCGGAGCATCCTCTAACTGGAGGTGGACACGTCTCATCACTCACCAGCAGGAGAGATCACAAGCAAGATGGCCATCCCATGCAGGCCCTGGGCCCAGGAAGATCCGTTATGGGACAGTTACTCTCAGGAGAGGCAGAAACAGGCTGCTGACTTTGAGGACAAGGAGAAGAAAAATTTATAATTTGTGTGAAACAGGCATCAGCAGCTTTAGGAGGATTTGTTAACTGATCATGATTCAACCCAAACGTAATAAGCCTATGACAGTCAAAGAATTCCACCACTTTACTGGCTCATAGCTTTTATTTTCAGTAAGGGACACTGCTTTGTGGATTTAGGTATTTCCATTGTGTAATACTTGGGTTTCTGCTGGCAGATTTTTATACTAGCAGAGGCATTGTGTTAGCTTCTAAACTGCCTCTCCCTGTTATCTTTCTCTCGTTTTCTTTTCAGCCACTTTCATTATCTGTGAATTCCCCCCCCCCCCCCCCCCCCCCCCCCAATCCCTCCACTAATCAAAACAAGAGTCAGTAATTATCCAGCCAGGTTAGTAAATTGTTGGGGGAAAGCACAACACCATAGAAGCCCCCAACTTTTACTCACCATCAGCATACAACCAATTGATTGGCTGTAGATATTGAGAGTGTGAGAGGACCTCAGACCAACGTTTATCGACAGCCGAGACTGATTACACTTTAACCACTGTCTCCCCCTGAGGAGTCTGCGGTGCACCGGCTGGTTTATAACTCTGTAGTGCAGAGGGATGTAGAGGGGGTAAACCAGTCAGTTCGCCTTTTTATTTGTAGAGAAGAGTTTTTAGCCGGCATAAATCCTAATGACGTAAATTCAAGTCTATCTATCTATCTATCTATCTATGTATCTATCTATCTATCTATCTGTCTGTCTGTCTGTCTGTCTGTCTGTCTGTCTGTGTATCTATCTGTCTATCCATCAGTCTCTTAGGGATGGGACGATATGCCAAAATTCAGTGTATCACAATGCAAAAATGTGACATTACATTACATGGGACAGAAAAATGAGTCGTGATATTTGATCCATTTTATTCTGCTGCAGTAATCACAAATGAGACAGCTTGCCCATCATAATTTCACAAGCTCTTCATCCAAATTATATTATTTGCACTTTGTGATTACATTTTTAAATTGTCATTTATGTTCAGAAATAAACGTAATTCTGCACAGTCATACTTTATTGTCATTCAACTTTTTATTTATTAAATCGTATTGTGGTTGTATCGAATCGCAAAGCCAATATTGAGTATTGAATCGTATTGTGAAATAAACATATTGTCCCATCGGTACTATTTATCTATCTATCTATCTATCTATCTATCTATCTATCTAATATATCCTCTACTGAAGGTTTCTCACACAGCCTCTGGTGTGTGTAATGAGCTTTCAATGCCTTTTTTTCCAGCAGAATAATCCTTTAATACTGCTCTTTGCTCTAATCAAAGGACTTTTTTGTTGAAGAATATGATTTAGAAACATTTGTAATTTTTCAGGGTGTTATGTTTCAGAGTAGTGCCAATCTGCTTTAATAAAAAGCCCATCACTGTAATGAGCCAGGGGCATGAAAAGAAAATGAGCTCCTAGGGAACGGGCGCTATGTCAAGACTGAGAGCTCTCATTGTCTGTCTCTTATGATGGCAGGATAATGATGCTGCTTAGACCGGGACCCACTACACACACACACACACACACACACACAGACACACAGAGACTCTCTAACCAATCTAACCGGAGTGCCCGAGGCTCACTTTATAGAATATCACAGCATGTGGCAATAACCATAATGATGCGACAAACCTTTGATGAAAGTTTAATTGTTTACTTTTTGGGGTTTGCTGCCTCTTTTTCTCTTCGTTAACTATTCAGAGTCATCTAGGGAGGAAGACAGTGTGTGAGAGAGAGAGAGAGAGAGAGAGAGAGAGAGAGAGAGAGAGAGTAAAGTCAACCACATTAGATATTCACTGACTAACTGACACAGTGAAAGAGAGAGAAACTGACGCTCAGTAATTGTGCTGGAAGGAGAGTTGTTGAGTTTCTTTTTATCCTCTACCTATGGCTAACCTCTCTGAGCATCAAATCTCTCCCAATCTCTCCATGCCTGAGCCATGGAAGTCATGAATTATGAATTTCTGAAGAGTAAGGTTTTTTTTTTCCTTTTTTTTAAATTTGCAATTTAAGGGCCCCCGAATCTTTGGTGCACTAAATTATTCATATATTCAAATGAATCCGACTTTGAGGACATTTTTTCCTTTCTTCTCCTCTTTCATGAATTTAGAGTGTACCCTTCCAAGGGATAGGGCAAAATTGCAAAGACTATTAGTGTTAAAGGGTTTAGGGGAACAGAATGTGGTCTCGAAAAGGTGTGAGTCCAGTTTTGGGTCTGTTTTAACTCACTCTGCAACCATGAGGCTTCTAACGGTTCAATAGTCAGAATTCAGACATGCGGCCTTGCACGTGTGTGTTGTTGTTTGTGTTTGTTTCCCCAGTTGTGGGGGATATTTTGAAGACAATACATATGCTGCTTTGTCTCAACTGTGGTCTCTCTCATTGTTATTCCGGGCAAATACAATCCCTTCTTCTCCCGTCATTCGCATGTGTGAGTGTGCCACTGTTCTGCCTCGGTATGTTTTCCCCGCTCCGTGCCCTCGGATATGTGGAGATCATTTTGACTGGCATGCCACTGTCATGACACGAAAAGCCGGGCATATTTATGGCCAACGTGTGATCTTCAAAAACCCTTGAAAAGGGAATGGAACATCACAAATGACTCCTCACAACATATATTTTGTCTATTTCTCCGAGATTATGGCTCCCGCCAGCAGGAGGGAGAGTAAAGGGGAATCTTCAGCTTTTCGTGCTCTCTCTCATCAAAGTTTTCCCTCTCACTCAGTAGGGTGCAATGGACTTTTAACATATTTAACGTCTTGACACTTTGCCTGTCCATCATCTCTGAGTCTATCGTTGTTCACAGTTCAACCCCCCACCCCACCCTCTCCCTACTTTACCCAAAATAATCCCCCAAATGCAGATGCAGGGCCTGTTGCTGCATGCCTCCCCCCTCATTAACATGCAGTGCAGAGACTGTTGTCCTCACAAGGGCAGCGCTGGGATGGCATGGAATCAGAACAGGCTGGGATATCAGGGAATGACACGGAATCGGCGGCCACTTCCTCGCCTTCCGGGATTAGTGACAAAAGCCAGCCGAGGCCAGAGCTCTTATCTCCATCCTTCAGTCCTCTCTCTCTCTCTCTCTCTCTCACACACACACACACACACACACAAATACACACACACGATACAAAAGCATGCATGAATACACACACATTCGCACATACAAACACGTGCACACAAACACAGACACACACGATACAAAAGCACACAAGTTTGCACGCATACGCTTGTGCAGCCATAATTAGCATTGCGGAACATATCCCCAGTTTAGCCTCTGTTGGAAGTGAGGAATCATGGGAATATGAGTGTTTCTCGGGATATGTTGCGATATAGGTGGAGAGGCGGGCCTGCAGACTGTGATTAGTAGAATGGAGGTCAGGGGAAATAATTATTGGAATAATTAAATGATGTGCTGTGTTCTTCCTCCTCACTGTCCTTGGTTTCTCCCTCAACGCTGTCAACAGCAGAGAAACCGGCTGTAGAGTCTCGCTGAAATATTTAACCACAAACGTGAGGTTATTTTGAGGTGATTCAAGTTGAATCTGTTAAAAATATATTCCCCAGCTGAATCCCAGACCTCTTCACAGCAGTCAAATGTTTGTCCACATTGCACTTGAACGCCAGCCGTGTTAGCGAGGGCCGGACTTGGATCTGGGATAGAGTCATCTTCCTCTCATCTCTGCTCTCTCTGTTCTCCGCTGCTATTCCCCTCTGGTGTCTGAGGCAGCGGGCAGATGGCAGCAGGCTGAGGCATCTGTGGAGGAGGAGGCGCCTTTTCCCCTTCACAGAGCAGGGACAGGTGTCATCTGCCACACAAATAACACCTTCATGAATACCATTAGGTTGCTAACAAGCTTACACATGATATTCAGAAGCGTGCACACACATAACTATGGGATATTTTGGATTCATGCTGCCAGAAAGCATATACTTTCTGCATGGTTCAGCATGGAATGCATTACCTTTGGATGAAATCCTAATATCCCAACAATGTTCCTTGAGAATTACAACAAAAAAACACCTTTATTTGAAGTGTTTCATTCTAAAATGAGATATCTACCATAAACAAACTGAAAAAACTGACGCCTACTCTTACAAAATAATTGCTGGCATCAAAGTAAAGCACCTAATGGGTGACTATAAATGTTATGAGTCATCGTAAGGCCTTTGTTTACAAAATAGTTATGCTTTTGAGGATTTAATCAATTGTGTTTTATTTTATTTGACTGATGAATTTCAGGCAGCATTGTTTTCCAAAAATGGCTAGATAAAATTTAATTTCAAGTAAAGAGATTTTTACACATTAGACATGGCAGACTTGTTTAGCTGTTGTTAAAATACACTGTTAAGAGAGGAAAGGAGGAGAGACGGAGAGGGAAGGACAGAGGAGTGAAGAGAGGTCCGGTGAGATGAAGGAGGGAGAGTTGTGCTGAGGAGAGGAGAGGTGGAGTGGAGCGGCTGTTTCATTCAGCCTGGCCTTTGTCATTCATCTGCCAGTTCAGGGTCTCGTCGGGGGAGTCGAGACATGCCGGCGCAACGCCAACCAGTCATTTCTCACTGCTGGATACTGTCTTCTGACGCACTTCACTGAGATTAGAGACAGAGACAGGAGACTTGTCATCACACACACACACACACTCTCATACATAGCCACACACACAAACACAAGACCGTGTATAGAGTGTCAGGGTGTGTAGGGAATACCAAATACTTAATCTATCTATCTATCTATCTCTCTATTTATCTATCTATCTATCTATCTATCTATCTATCTGTCTATCTATCTATCTATCTATCTATCTATCTATCTATCTATCTATCTATCTATCTATCTATCTATCTGTCTGCCCATAACTATCTAATCAATAATTAGATTGCTGACTGCATATGGAAAATTAACCAAATGAAATCAAGGGTCAGCCATGGAAACAGAGAAACAGGGTTGACAGTTAATGTAATAATTATTGAAAGGTGATGTACAGCAGAGAGAGAGAGAGAAGAGAGAGGGAGGAGACAGAAGGGGGGTGGAGGGGATGTGTGTGTGGGGCGGGTGGGGGTGGGGGTGCATCAGGCATTTAGAGTGAGCGCCACTCTCTCTCTCTCCTTTCCTCTCCAGTACAAACAGCTGTATCACTCATTATCTGCAGCCTCTCACTCACAGTGTGTGTTTGTGTACGCATGTTTTTTTTTTCTCTCCCTTCTCTCTTTTTTGAATGTGAGTCCATTCACAGGAAAGATCCAGATCTGACTGTCTGCTCCAGCTGTAGTGCCTCCGGTGTGTCTGTGTGTGTTGTGTAAAGTGTGTCTGAGTGTGTGGTGTGTGTGTGTGTAAGATAGAGAGAGAGAGAGAGAGAGCGGACAGTCTGGCAGAGAAGATCTCGGGGGCAATATAGCTGGATTGTTGGGCTGAAAGACGAACCAGAACGGAATGGATTTCTGGAGGACGTGAGAGAGACAGGAAGATCTGCCTCAGACACAAACAGGTCTGTAACTATATCTATTACTCATGATACAATGTGTGCCATAGGATGCTTCAGGCTGCTCTAGATTAAATGTGTCAGATTGTTTTGGGAGGGAGACAGAGAGCGGGGATGGTGGCTATCTTATGTGCTATCATGCCAACTAAGAGGGGATTCCTGGTGAATGAGAGGAATGCAAAGAGCCGTTATTCCCCTCAAAGTAATCAGTCTCTTATACCAGTTCTCTACAACTTTAGTACACAACACTTTCCCCACTTCATCAGAGCAAGAGTGAGAGAACAAAGAGAGTTACAGTCTGTCACAGGGAGGGAGACGGTCAGGAAGGCAGAAAAGAAGTGAAAAGAAGAGAGAAGGAGATAGAAATGTTCATGAGACTTGTCAGCCGTTGAGTTGTAGCACCCAGTTAACGAGGTTAACGATGGGGCCAGGAATTCATTTATCCATTCATTCACCAGCTTGAGAAATGAGAGGGCTTCCTATGGCGGTTGAGATGGAGGGAGAGAGGGAAGGAGCGAGATATGAAGGGAGCAATTGTGCCCCGGCATTCAAAGAAAAAAAGAAGAGCACATAAAGTGTCCTCTCAGAAAGCAATGACCACAGACCAGGGTTTGTTGCTTAAAATGACGTATGACTCATCCTGTTCATAATAGTAAACACAGACTTACAATGAGCTATACACAGACTAAGAGTCAGTATCAAATTCATTGCCAACTGCATTCACTTGTATCAGGAGTAATTACTGTAACAGATATGAGAATGAGGTGCAAAAATACACTTCACCACAGGAATGAAGCACAAATAAGCACACACTCATGGACAAAGACAGAAACAAACACACACACAAACACACACAGACATCAAAGCATAAGAGCTCATTATCTGCATTGGCCACTGACCAAAAAAATCTTCGATAGATCCTATTCATAATGATCGCTACTTCTGACTGTCTGTTTTCCTTGCTTAACCTTGCTGTTGGTTATAATTAGCCCTTACTATATTTTTGAGCTCTCACTCCAAATTGGCCGTCAATCCCCACTTTCATATACTGAATATCTGAGAGAGAATTAGATAAAAGTTGAGCCGTGGTTCTTGACCTGAGTGTGCCTTAAAAACATTAGATTATTGTGTTGTTATAATATTAGATTCATGAAAATTCAAACAAACTGGCATGATCACATGTTCCCACCAGGTTCCTCTGTTTCTCATTTTGGAACGTTTATTGGCATGTTACCGATACTTACATGCGATCAAACAAGCATTTAAATGACATACAGTAGAAATACATTTTGAAACAATCCAAACTGGAGTGACATGGATTTTTGGTGGAATTGCTGTAAAATGGCTGAGAACCACTGCTGTAAAGAGTATGTTGAAAACGTCACTTTTTCTGAGGTTCATGCAGAGATTTATCATATTTCTGACATTCACCTATACACGTCATTGGTTCTCTGTGGCATTAAGGGCTACAGAGCTGATTTGGAATTCATGGGTGCATGGGTGAGCCCCAGGTTGCTGAACATGCTTCAAATTCAAACTAGTCTGATCTCGTGGCAATCTGTTGCTTGACGTCCTATTTGTGTGTGTGTGTGTGTGTGTGTGTGTGTGTGTGTGTGTGCGTGCGTGCGTGCGCGCGCGCGCATATCGTTGAAAATACTTGGTATTTTCGCTATTTGTTCAGTTTTTCTCCCTGTTCAGCTATGTGGTATGAATACAGCATGAGGAAGTATACACACACACACACACAAGAATATGGCCAAAATGTCATGACATTTTGCCACACATGGATCCTGGTCCATTATTCATGAAGGGAACTGCTAATACCAGAACAAAACAGAATAGAGAAGAGAATGTGTGCACAGGCAAATATGTGTAGCCTACTATAAAACTTCCAATAACAGCCAGGGCATTTATTTACCTCAACAAATGAGAGGCCTTTATTAGAAACAGATATTATTAGAGAACATAAGGTTATCCATGTTTGGTCCTGTATGGACAAACAATTATGAACCCAAAAAGGTCCTGTAGTGCAAACAATTGTAAATTGTATCATTCCGAATATAAAATCAGACCCATCTCAATCTTCAAGATATACTGACATGCCCCACCCCAAAAAAACAACAAAAAAGAGAAGAGATAGATAGATAGATAGATAGATAGATAGACAGACAGACAGACAGACAGACAGACAGACAGACAGACAGACAGATAGATACCACATCTGACAATTTGTTCCCTGAACCTAAATAATGTTTACTATATTTTTGGTTATTATGATATTATTATAGCAGTTGCTGGAGGGCAGTTCCACACTTTCATTCATGGCAACATCGAACATATATTTTGAGATCATAAAATTGACAAAGACAGATCAATTTTGCCATTTGAATCAAAACAAAAACATTTTACTCTATTCAATAGTATGGATATAGCTGTATGGTAAACAGTTCTTTGGCAGTATTATGACATCATCAGCCTTTATGGCATGAGCACCAGAATGTATCTGCAGCTCAGAGCAGTCACTAACTTCACAAACAGAAGACACTGAGAAGAAACAAATGAGAGGAAGATTAGCAGTGAGTTTATGAGAAAATGAGTGTGAGGAACAACAAATGAAGGAGGGTGAAGAACAGAAAATGAAGGAGGGCGAGGAGCAGAGTGAGCAGGTGGAAGAGCAGAGGAAGATGCTGGACATGGCGGCTCAGGAGGAGGTCAACCCGCTTAACATCAAACTTCAGCAGAGGACTAAACTGTTTGAGGAGCGGCTTGTGGAGATTGAAGAGCTCATGAAGGAGTTTGATAAGGATAAAAGGGAGCTTTGGAAGGAAAGAGTCATCGTCAGCAAATATAAACTGGTGGTGGACAAGACATATGCCCAAGTCAAGGTGGAACAAGCAAAGGTGGAGCAGAGAGAGAAGGAAGCCACAAAACTTATGAAGGACAACGAGCTTAAGGCAGCCGAGTTGGATGAGCGCACTGCAGTGCTATCCAAGGCCCGGGAGAAAATATCAAAGGCTTTAGAGGTCGTCAAGCGGGAGACGCTTCCCTTGGTGGACAAAAATAAGATCGATAACCTCCAAGCTGCCTTAACTGAGAGTGAAAGGAAGAGAACCCTTCTGCAGGAAGCCGTTGACAAGCTCCAGGCTGAGAGCGCCAGGATGGAGTGGGAGAAGGAGAAGGCAGCATGGCAGAACAGTCTTGAGGTGTCTGAGCTCGAGATTGCCTTGAGAGAGAGCGAGGTGAAGAGAGTCCTTCAGCATGACGCCATGGGGAAACTCAAGAATGGTATACGTCAGATGGAGAAGGACCAAGAGATGGAGAGAGACAAGTGGAGCCGCCAATGCAGAAGTCTGGAGGACGAGCTGGTTGCCCTCAAGAAGCAGCTGGATGAGTCCCAGCATCAGCAGGCACTCAGTCAGGAGGCTGCCGAACTGTGTCAGCAGCAAGTCACCGACCTTCAGGCTGAGCTGATGTCTGGCCTCAAAGAGTGGCAGAGAAATGTCAACTCTCTGCATTCAAAGACCAGCCAGGCTATCGCCTCTCGGAGGAAGGCAGAGGATCGCCTAGATTCTGTTATCGAGGACTGGCAGAGCAACAGACAGGTCATGTCATCAGGCTTTCAAAAGGCCATGTCTGCCCAGAGGGAGGTGGAGGAGCAGCTGAGATCACGCCTAAGTGAATCTGAGACCAAACAGGCTTGTCTCCTCAATAACAAACAACAGGCCCTGACTGCCATGGAGCAAATGAGGTCCAGCCTGCAGAAGATGGAACATGAGAGCAAGACCACCAAGAAGCAGCTGGAGATGATGCTGTTCAACCTGGAAAACTGCAAACAGGTTGCTGAGGTGAATCGGGCCTCCGTTCTGGAGCTAAAGAGCCAGCTGAAGTCCGACAAAGCCACCATTTCAGAGCTTGAGGCTCAGCTGAAGTCCAGCCAGGCTGTCGTTACAGCAGCTCAAGAGCAAGTGAGGCTTAACCTAACCCAGTGGGAGAAAGAGAAAAACACTCTCTTTAATCAGAAGGAGGAGGCGCTTGCTGCCCAGAAAGAGATGGAGCCCATATTTAACACCCTCCAAAGAGTTATACGTTCTATCAGTGTCAAAAAGAACAATGCTCTTGAGGCCCAGGCTCAGCTGACCAAAGAGTTGACAGAAGTCAAATCTGCTCTTCAGGATGTGGAGAAGAGCAGAAATGAGGCTAAAGATCAGCTGGCCACCTACCACATCCAGTGGGATGAAGAGAGAGCCAATCTCCTGGCCCGAGGCGCTGAACTCCTCAAAGAAAAACTGGCAGAAAGGGACAACTCTGAGAAAAATAAAATCGAGACCCTTCAGCTTCAGTGGATGGAAACCAGCCAGTTGAAGATGGATGAGATGAAGGCTGAGTGGCAGAAACAAGAGGTGGAGATGAACAAAAAGATCTCACTGCTGGAGGAGGAGAAAATAGCAGCAGCACAGCTTCAGGTACAGACAGACAGGATATTTTAAGATTTAAGCTTTCTAACATATATTTCTATTTACGTTGTGGTGATAATCTCTGTTTCTCTCTCCAACAGCAAAAAAAGAAAAAGAAGCGTGGATACATGGCTGCACTCTTCGGCAAGAAACAGAGAAAGGAGAAGATCACTGACCCTGAAGAAAAATGATTTCACTCTTCCGGGCCGATACTTCTTACTACCTAAAACAAAACAAAAAAAAAGCCACGTAATTTTTAACATGTAATAATATAATAACATGTTGGCTAATTGATATAATCTTCCTCAATAAAAATGTATAACTTTGGCTTTTAACCTTAGTGTTGTCTTTGTTACACTTGCAACTAAACCTAAAGACTAAAGACTACCGGTATTTGTTATGCATAGGTGTGTGTGTGTGTGTGTGTGTGTGTGTGTGTGTGTGTGTGTGTGTGTGTGTGACCTCTTCAGCCTCAGTGGGACTGGCCTGCCCCCTCAAAGTAGATTAGCTTGAAAAAGAATCGAAAATACCTTGTTGCCTGGATACAAAAAGCATCATTAAGCACAATTATCAACCACTTCAGCTCACAATGAGCAAGCTTCATTACAGATTTCAAAACAACGTAACATCAATGACGACAACTGATACTGAACAGGAGAGTAAGAGTAGGTGGGAAAGACAGAGAAGGATAGAGGATAGGATAGGTTAAAATGAGTAAAGATAAGATAAGATAAGATAAGATAAGATTTATTGGGTTGAAGATACATATATATTTTATTTCTTATCATTTTATACAAGAACTGGGTTGTACATGTATTTTGAGGCTGCAACAGGTTTGTTTATATTAATATTTTACATTTATTTTAGGCATGTAGCCATGACATCCATGCTATCTAGATCAACTTACAATGAGTAGGGGTCAATCAAGTAGGGGTTTTGTGTTTTGCTCAGTGACACTTCAACAGGACACACAACTGTGAGTAGACACACTTTGTAATGTTTGTAAACACTGGAGTAAAACAGACCTGGATTTTGAAATGTAATTGACCAAGAAGGTTTCTCCATCTGCAAGTCAAATTCTTTATAAACATATGCAAATCTACCCAAAATCTACACTACCAGTCAAATGTTTGGACCACTATTTTCCACATTTTAGAATAATAGTAAAGACATCAAAACTATGAAATAACACAAATTGAATTACGCAGTGACCAAAAAAGTGTTAAACAAATCAAAACTATTTTATATTTTAGATTCTTTAAAGTAGCCGCCCTTTGCCTCAATGGAAAGACATTGGAAAGGATTATGGCTTTGGAAGGTTTTGGAAAGAAATTCATACATAGGCATCAACTTCACTATTTATATTTGTCTAAGAAACACATTTCAAGCATTTAAGCGTAAGTCTTTAGATCAAAATGGCTTTAAGATAATGAAAAAACATAGTACATTCAATCAGGTGTGGAAGGGAAGCATGTTGGTAGAGGCAGGATGGAAAAGAGAGCAGATAGAAAAGATGAGAGGAGAGTGAGGCGGGAAGGGCAGTGTGTCCATGCAGTGAATATCAATACTTCAACTCTGAACTCAAAACAAAATTGAGCTGGAAGAATGCAAGTTTTGCAAGAGAGAGAGAGAGACAAAGAGTGAGTTAACATGAGGGAGGGAGGGAGTTTTTCATTCAGCCGGGAAGAGAAGTGGGAGTATTTGAAACAGAAAGCAGAGTTGGGGCAAGAGAGCGCACAATCACACAAGGGAGACAAAAAGAGAGAATAGCCTAACTCATCCCATCTCATTACGCCTTGTATCTCCCTGAAGGTATAGTAGGCTGTGAATTAAAGAGAGCAGAGTTCCTGTCATCTCTACCATCCAGAGACAGAGGGAGAGAGACAAACCGGGTGAAGAAGAAAGCGAATGAAAGGGAGGGAGTAAGCGGAGAAGAAAAGAGTTTGGGGACATGGCGTATTGCTTAAACTTCAAAAGATACATTATTTCAATAACAGATTAAGAAAATACATTTAGTTCCCACAATGCCACACAGTTACTGTAGCTAACCCCTAACTCCCATCAAATTCCCAGCTCTACCCAGCCTCACAGAGTGGGTAAAATGAATATAGGTGACTTTACCCCCCCTGAATATAATGCAATTAGACAGGCAAACAAACAGTGGATGGAAAAAAATGCATAACCATGAAATGGAGAGGAAGGAGAGAGAGAGAGAAGGGAATGAAAGCTGGAGCTAGATGGAGAAAAATGAGCGCATTCCACAGCGAGCATTAGACTGTGTGCTGACCTCTCGCTTTCATTCTGGCCACGGTGAATTATTCCTCCCTTTGAAGTGTCTTTTTCCACTGTCATAGATCAAGCCAAGACACAAGGCTGGCCTAACCCAAATACACTGCCACCTTACAGCCTCAGCTCTCCGCTCCTCCATTCTCTCTCTCTCTCTGTCTCTCTCTATCTGTCTCTCTCTCTCTCTCTCTCACTCTCTCTCTCTCACTCTCCACTCTCTCGCTCTCTGGGTGGAGGTCGTGCAATCTAATTGCTGACTTATGCATTGGTTTCTGAATGGATTTGTAAGTTGGAGAGGTCAATAAATGAGCTTTTTAAAATTCAAAAAATCTCTTTGTCTGTCTGTCTGTCTCTCTCTCTCTCTCTCTCTCTCTCTCCCTCAGACTCTAAACTGCAGTCCTACATTAAAATGTTCTGTGCATGGTCCTTTCCCTCTTAATCAGTCACATCATGTAGTCAATTTTCTCTCGCACAGTGATAGAGTTGTAGCAGTATTTATATTCAATGCACAAATATTGGCACAGTTGTGCAGGCGCAGGGTCGGCTCTCTATTGTCTCTGTAAAAGCTGATTAGGAGGAGTGATGATGAATGTTTAATTTCATCAGATAAGAAGCCCTACATTTATGAGCATAGCCAGCTCCAGGCACAAAGCCTGAGAGGCTTTCACTAAGACAAGCACTCCCCCTGCTGTTTCGACGCTGACTGGGAATTTCACATCATTACAGAGTCTTACAGTTAAATAATGTACAAGCTTTCCTGTGTTCAACTGCAGGGGCTCTCCAATTTTTTCATGTGCAGGACCCTTAATAGACATGCAGTGGACCACAGTCCCGCATTGGACAAGTTTTTGACCAAAAGAACCCCATCCAAAATTATTTGTGTAGTAAAGAATTGCAGAGGGGCAGGGAAACCATTCTCTCATTGTGTTTACCTGTAGTGAGTGAAATAATAGTGAAATTTAAATTTGAGTTCACTGTAACCCCCTCAAGGAACTGGAGTTGTCCTGTTCTATTATACAGTTTTGAGCTGCATTACTTGCATTTCTTGCCTTTCCTTTACCTATTGCGCTTCAATGTATTTGTTGCAAATGCCAATACTTTTTGCCAAGACTCATCTATGTGCTCTGCTCAGACCTACACCAAACAGTGGGTGGAGTTTGCCATACAGAGCAACAGCAAAGTGCCCGAGTGCCAGAAAGTTTAGTCAATCACAAGAAAGTATTTAAAAGTCAATTTGGTCTATGTTTCTACACTACATGAATTTTCCTGATGCAGCAAATCACACCCATCTGCTGTTCCAAGTGGATTAAAACAAAACTAGTGTTTGCAACTGCTATTTGACAGAAGTCTGGTTCTAGTGCTTCTTAAGTAAACTGTTGGCCTCACCAGACCTGCATCAAAGATTATCTGCAAATGATTCCATTTATCTTGTAATCTGCATGGACTACCTAGTAGTCTGCTTCAGGACAAATCAGATACTGTTGGCTAAGTCAAAGTATACAAAACTGATTTCAAAATTAAAATACTTACAACTGGCATTTGAACACAGGCTGCCACTCACTCTGAACAAGTGGACAGTAGGGTGGCTTAGTGAGTTGGGAGCTCACCCTTCAGATGTGGGTGAGTGGGAGGACATGGGTTCAAGCCGCTGTGACAAACAAGCATCTGTCCTGCTGAAGTGTCCTTGAGCAAGACACTGAATCCATACCAGCTCCAAGGGTGATGTTCTGTAGCTGACCCTGACCTTTGACCTCCCTGCAGACAGGGGCAAGCAAAAAGAGAATTCCCCCTGCGGATCAATTCATTTGTGTGTAGTGTGAAGTTACTGCATCTGTTACTGTGTCTCTGCTGTTTTACAATAAACCTCACACATGCTCTCCCTCTCTCCTGCACATCCACTTGGAACACCAACCAGGATGTCAGGGATGGACGTCCCGTTGGTGGACCATAACGAGACGGGAATCTCCCCGGGGGACAACGGGACCTTCCTCCGCTTCTCCCCGACCTCCGTCTCCACGTCGGCGGCCGCCTCGTCGCCGGGACGGCAGGGGAACGTTTACGTTTACGTGTGGATCTTCCTGGGCCTGCTGGTGTTCCTGCTGACGCTGCTCATCATCTCCCTCCACCGGCTGAAGAACATCATCACCTCCTCCTCCTCTGTCCCTGACTGCAGCAGCGAGGGAGGCAGCTCCTTCACCAACATGGAGATCTGTAGCATCTCCTCTCAGAGGTCCACCGTGTCCTCGCTGCCCAACTGAAGGGGCGCACACACACACGCACACACATACACACACACACACGAGGGCATGTGCATTCCCATGTGTATGTGTGCTTACATGCAAACGCAGTGAAGGACATCATGCACACACACGCAACACAAACAAACTCTCTCTCTCTCTCCTCTCTCTCTGTCTCTCTCTCTCTCTCTCTCTCTCTCTCTCTCACACACACACACACACACCCTCAAGGGAGCTGACAGGGTGGCATTACTATCCATGCATGCATACTCTAATCCCGATGGCCCATTAATTCTGGTGTGTTCAGGCAATTGGCTGTGTGAGGGAATTCAATAAACTTTTTAACCTCTTCCCGAGGCACAGGGGAAATATAGCTCACAGTGTGATGAAGAGGTCTTGAGGGGTGAGAGCCTTTTCTTAACGATTAAGACAAATGAACCTGAGAAACCCTCCTCCTCCAGGAACAAACATAATAAGGAATTATATCCTTCCTTCTCTTTTTATAAAATGGATGACCTGTACTGTGCTCATTTCAATTTAGAACATTTAGAACATGTGATGCTTTGTACAGTAGATCTTCACTAACATCTGTAGAATGAATTGCAAAATCCATATTCCAAATCATTGATATTAAAGAACAATACTTTGTACAGAAGTTCATGCTTATGTTTCACTTATGTCTCACTTGTTCAATCCAGTTCTGGGAAGTTGTCACTCCATTTCGTGAAATATCATAACAAAGTGGACGATACCCAATTGTACACATGTGGCTTCACAATGGGACAAGTTTTCCCCATCATCTAGGAAAAAGATGGTAAGAGGAAGGTGATGACAGAAATACTGCTATATATGGGAAGGTGAGAAAGAAATGAGGGGGAAAATGAAGGTTGCCATCTTCAGCTATTGACAGGCAAGCAGCCCGTCTGTAGCTACAGACAGACCAGGTCAGAAGTGACACACACTACACAGTGAATATCTCATCTTGACTGACGGGTCTACCGGCGTAACGGATTACCCTCTCCTGCCTGTCAGCTTATATGGCATCACATTGTAGTCTCCATAGTGACTGAAGCATGAGAGCGGTGTGCGGCTGTCAGCCATGTCTGCATCCTAGGCTTTCTGGGCGTTATTTCCACTCAGAATACTTCATTTTCTGACGAGGCAATGCATAGTTTCTTTGACATGGCAACAAAAATACACCATTCATTCAAAACAAATAATCTGAAAAAAAGGCTTTATTCATCTTCATCTTCATCACCCTCCTCCACAAAATCCAATGACAAGTGAAGAGCTCTGAAGGCTTGGAGAGCAGTGATGACGGCCACACACAATAAAAGGAGTGTCAGTGTTTCAATAGAAACCTTTATCCTGTAGATTTTATCAGTCAGACTCCTTGGGTATCTTACCTATAGTGTGCTAAAGAGCTTTCTGTTTGTATATTTGTGGAACCCCTACACTGTCTAGACAAATGTAATGATTCTTTATTGGCAATGTAACAGCAGAACCCGTCATTGTTGCATGATATAACGCTGATATGGCCTCACACAAACGATCATCATAGCAATCATCACAGCTTTTGAGCATAAGACATTTCTGGACCTGTCGAGATTCAGGCAAACAATTTCACTTCATTAATTCACAATAAACATGTTTTCATAGGGCTCATTAAGGAATTTTCTAAATAGAAAAAAAATCAAGTCCCTGATATGTTGCCAACCACATTTATATATTTACATGATGCATTAAATGTGCACAGGCATCCAGGATGAAGAAAGTACAAAATCAGTTATTTATGTTCATATTTTAATGTGCAACAGATTCCACACTCTGGACTATAGCAATAGACATAGATTTTTCAATGTTGTTTTCAATTTTCTCATCCAATTAAGTTAAAAAGCAGAGGTTGTTCTGTCCAGTGTTTACAAACACTTCAAGGATAAAACCTTCACTGCTTAAAAATAAATTGGAATTGCTTAGATGTTACCGTCAGTCATCATGAGCGAAGTCAAACAGAATTAAAAACAAGAAAAATTATGCCAAACACCTTTGAGACTTTAGGGGTGTATGATCCATAAAATAAAGCAAATGTATTTCTAATTTGCAAATGTATACATGTGGGGTTTAATTATTAGTTATACTTTAGTTAAACTTGAGAAGTAAGCTCTTTCTTTGCAGTCACACTTTTTAATTACCTCATCTATCCCAAGCCAAGCAGATAAAAGCACAAAGTAAATGAAAATAACCGGTGTATTCCCAGATGTAAGCAAGCAGCATAATGAACTGTGCTCAAGGTCCACGATGAACTCCCTAACAATACCTTTCCAGGTGTTATAATGTAATGAGCTTTTTGCCTTTTTGACAGTTTAAGCGTTACCTTGTACAGAAAACAAGATTTTACTGATAATAATTTGTTCACCATTTCAGCTGAAGCCCCTCGAGACGTTATGTGCATAACATTTTGGATAATGAAGTACAGAAGAAGCACATCTGAAACAAATGCAGAATATTATAAAACATTTATTTTCATTTTAAGCAATTCATTACATCACTGTTGCAGTCTAATCTTTAACTGATGTGAAAAAACACACATTATGCGGAGACTGAATCCATTGTAAAACCATTTCCTTCCCCTGGTTTTAGGGTTGGGGTCAGTTGCATGAGAGCTATTGTTTTCTGACATTACTCAATGAAGAAAGAAAGTTTTTTCATGCTAAGACGATTAAAATTCTTTTCGTTTACATCTCGGTTGACTTGCTTCTTTTACAGCCTAAAGCTCTCAAAGCACCAGCAGCCTTTGTGCTTATGTTGGCTGTTAATCTTGCAAGACTTCTGTTTTGTGATTACAAGCTTTAAGACTGACTTGTCTCCAGTCTGAATGAATGCTGCTGGTGATTTTTTGCACACTGAACATATTGTATTGTCTTTTTAACGATGAGAGTTAGGTTCTTTTATGTTTAGGGAATATTCCTGTTTCTGATTCATGCTGATCATCATCATCATCATCATCATCATCATCATCATGGCTGCTTGGTGAGTCTGCTGCTTCTCCAGGTGCTTTAGTATCCTGCTGACCAGTTGAACTCCCACCACCTTTTTCGTGTCCTATATTTATCCAGGGAATGTTTGTTTGTTTGTTTCTGAACATGCAAGCAAGCAGCAACATCTTGCTTCATATTCATACAATTACACCCAGTTCAAGGACAGTTTTCTACTGTTTTCCACTGAGCAGCGACACAGGAGTGGTTTAGGGTGAAAGTGCCTTGCTCAAGGGCACTTCAATGTAGGTGTTAAAACGAAAGGAGAGCATTACTCATTCACTTATTCTTCCCTGATTTTTTTTCCAGATGGCTCGGTCCAGATGATTTGATTCAGGTAGGAGACTAGACAATAGGAAGCCAGCGCTGGGACAACTAACACTGGAAACTAGAAATGTTTGGAAAACTGGAATTTCCTCTGGCAATGTGAATGTGTGTGTGTCCTTCACAAGTGCTGTAGAATAATAGTAACAGACATCTGTAATGAAACGAAACAGCAAAGTGGGCAAGGCAGGTAAGTCAATAAGTGCGTCAAATGTGTTTATAGTGCAACATTATAACTCAAGATTCTTCCTCAAGGACAAAACACTGAATAAGATATTTTTAGGATCAAGGTTTCCACTTACACTAACGTCTCAAAACAAACTTCCCAATGAGATGTGCTTGAAGGCTCTCTCCCTCTCCCTCTCTGTATAGCACTATTATGAAAAAAAAATGAAATATTGAGTGAAATTTAAAAAAAACTCTACTTTTACGACCAATGAAAATTCAAGTCATCAAATTCTTTGCATATTTTATTTTTCTTATCATGATTTTTTTCAACTCACACATGTCATATTTTACATCTTTGCAATAAAACATGAATACAATAGTTTTTAGGGTTTCATAGATCCAAAAATATTTAACCTTTTTTTGGATACGTAAGTTGAACCTGTTGATAGAGTATGTGCATGTGTGTATTTGATCAAGATGGCTTTCACACATACAGTACATCTCACATTTCATCCCCGCTCCTCCCTCCTCCCCACCTCTATCAGCTACAGAATCATGATATTGCTTACAACTGTGAGGTTGTACAACTTAATAATCACACATGAGCTCAACGTTTTAAATACAAACATCAATGCACAAATAATCCCGTAGGGAAAATGGACCTAAACAAAATGGCAGCCGACCAGAAAGAACCAAGCTAATAAATAATGATATGTGATTGGTGCAAAGTGCAAATACAAAACAAACTTTTACATTGATTTGATTCTCTTTTTTTAAATAATCAACAAATGTGGGTAAGTGAAGGTTTCCTTTGCGGTTTCAGTCTTATTCAGTTGATTAAGTCTCCCACCAAGCCTGAACCAAGACTATATGTACATATTTGACAAAACAATCACCAAATATACAAAGGAAATCATGTTCGTCTTGTGGTTGTCATCCTTGGTGGCACTGGCAAGATCTCTTCATCATTACCATCATCACCGCCAAAACAATCATCATCATCCTCCTCATCGCCACTGTCATTACCATCAGTCTTGTCAACATTATAATAATTATTACACAATATTTTACATACAGCAAGTCATTAATAAATTAAAGGTGATAAGCGCAGTTTGTGTAGTGAAAGAACAAGTGTAGACTCCGAAGGAAGCAGAGCCTTATTTACATAAAAAATCATATTTACCCTGCTGTGGGTAAAAAAACAAAACAAAATTAAAATAAACAAAAACAATAAAACGAAATTAAAAACATAACCCCAGGCAATTTGTCAAAGGTGGATTTAAGTTCAAGCCAATAGCACCTGTTTTGATCAGTGGGTGGGGCTGGTTCAGTTCAGACCATTTCAAATCAGTTTAGACACTTCACAGGAATCTTAATTTGTAGTCCACCCAAATACTTCCCATACCCAAACAATAAAATAACTATAGAACAAAAGGAAAAAAAATAAAAAAATAAAACTTCAGTTCTTTGTCTGTGAAGCGTTAAGCGTACCAGTAACAGTAACAGTAACTGCACCAGTCCTGTGTGTGGTACGGGTCTGGTCAACCCACACAACGTCTACTTGACTTGTTCTTTTTTTTCCCATTCTCCAGTCTGTGTGTTTTTATTAGCAGGTTTTGGTGTGTATCTTCGGGGTGTTATGTGTCTGTGGTTACACACGTGTGTGTACTTACACGTATGCACAGAGGAAGTATTTCCACCAGCGCTGGGATGCACTGCCTCCTCAGATCATGTGAACTTCACCAGGGAAGTGCCTAAGGTTTTCTCAACCAATCCGTTGTTCCTCACTTCGTTTTTCTTCCTCGTTGTACCTGTAGTTTCCCCCGCTTTCCAGACACACAGCAGAATGCATCTCCTCCTCTGCCTCTTGCTCTTCTCTCCTCTCTCCATCCTCTTTTCCTCCTCTCCCTCACTCTGTCCGCCTCAGTACCTGTTCTGGTGTTCGTAGTGCCAGCGGTTGAAGTCGATGTTGAACGCCACGATGCTGCCGGACGCCATGCCAGTGATCAGAGTCCTGAGGGCAGAACACACAACGCAACAACAGACTGCATCAGAACAGAGACTCTGCATTACATCACATCTGAAAACCTGTGAGAAATCTATAAGACACATGAAATTCACTATTTTCTTTACTGTTGTGGGGTGTGAAACAAATCTCAATACATCATTCTATCTCTATGTTTATCTCTATCTCTATATCATCTGTCATTCTGTCAGAATGACACCCAGTCTGTTTTACCTCTGGTCATGTGAGAGGTCCATGGCGCGGATGCCGGCATCACAGCCTGGATAGATGTAAAGCTGTTTGAAATCACACGCCTGCCACACCTCCACAACCCCATTATCTCCTCCTGTCACCAGGTTCTGGCCATCGCTACTCAACAGGATTGCCTGGAGAGAGAGAGAGATAGACAGATAAATAGAGAGAGAGAGGTAAACAGATGCTCAAGGACTCCAGTGTGTATATGGACAACAGGATGCACATTGCTGTGTTGTTTGACAGCATGTCAGTACACCTGTGCGTACAGCGTGCATGCCCATATACACAAACACGATAACATGTGCATTTATTTACACAGGCAGCCCTACCCGTGTGGAGTCGTTGACCTCCATCTGGGCCAGCAGTTTCCCGTTTATGCTGAAGTTGCAGAAGCGGCCCCTCTCATAGCAGATGATGCAGTGGCCCTCGCTGGAGACGGAGATGAGGCGGGGCCGCTGGCACAGCTCGGGCCCCTCCAGGGCCCTCAGCAGGTCCCCTGTGATGGTGTGGACCAGGCATGGACCCTCTGAGGAGGAGCAAGATGAAAACAAGAAGATTTTTAGGCATACAGCTGTAGTAGTGCAACCATGATAAAAAAACCAACTGGGTTCAGTAATGACAGATGTTTCCAAACACTTGTCTGAGATAGAGGTACTTTCACTGCATCCTTTATGATGTAATTGCACATTCAATTTTTTGTCAGTTTTTTTCTATTCAGTGGCTTTTTTTAGAATGTTTAGTATTTGATCATGTCATTTCTATGTTTAATTACTGTGCAATTAAACTAAACTAGACAGTAAACTTTCCAACTGTCCCAGGCAGACAGCCATGTGAAGACACACTAACCTTTAGCTCCACTGATGACCAGTCCCAGCTCTGCACAGACAGACACACACACCACCTCGTGGTCGTGGCCCGTCAGTACGGCTCTAGGAGCAGGATAGTCACCTGGAGGAGAGAACACAATTACAGGCACATCACTATAAAACAGCGGTTGCCAACCTTCTTTTTCCTCAGGGCCAGACTATCTCAAACCTCATAACCGTTTGCACCCCGTGGCAATCATTCAGGCAACATTAGTCCACAGAAAACACTAGCGCTGTAAAATGTATTTTCTAAACTGGTGTGTTAAATAGGAAACAGCAGCAAGCCTTCAATCTCCATAGGCAATCTCCATACTATTTTGAGCTGATTCACACAGTGATCAGTGTACAGCAATTCTACACAAACACAAACACACACACACACACACACACACACACACACACACACACATTGCTTCCACGCTTTTGGGACTCACTGTTGTTGGGGTTGTCCCCTATAATGTGGTGTCTCCCGCTCCAGTACCACAGTAATAGAGTGGCGTCTCTAGAGCCAGACACGATGTAGCAGTCTCCTCCGATGTAGGACTCTGACCTGGCCAGACACGTCACCACGTCCCAGTGGCCAAAAACTATCTGGGTCAGCTTTCCTGTAGGGGGGAAGGAGTGCAGGAGAAGAGGACGAGGGCTTAGTCACAGTATTCCTTTAACTGTCTTACTTCATACCTTGGAAGGCCATGATTTCATAACATTAAGGATAAAAATCACTTGATGGCTAAGAGTAAACATGTATGCTCAACATGTCTCATAGATGATGTAAAATCTACCAGTTTCAGTGGAGTAGACGCGGAAGCTCTTGTCCCAGAAGCCACAGACCAGGATGTAGCGGTTGTCGGCGGTAACCACAAAACAGTGTGTGTTGATCTGGATGCTCTGGTCCACCAGGTCAGTGATCTGACGCTTGTTCACGCCTGAGTTGTTTGCTAGATGAGACACAGAGAACACAGATGAAAACATAGAGATGTTAGTAAGCTAATAAATACATACAAACGCAATGTTGTTAACAAGATATCTAATTAACTCTAATCTTCTCTGATCATTCGTCACTGAGCTCAGTGTCACAGAGCAAGGTTCAAGTCAGCTACACTGCAGTCATCCTCCAGGTTTTACAGCCTGTGACTGAGTGATACACATAAATCCCAAGTGTATTATGTAATACATCACTTTCAGTCCCACCGGTGACCTGGCTGCCCTCATTATCTGGGTGCAGATAATGAGGTGTCCTAAATATTATTACTGGCTGCTTGTAATGTTGGCGATACAGGAATTTAAGCTTATTCTACGGTTAACCATATTGTCAGTCAATCCGGATAAGAGCGTTAGCCAAATGCCTAAAATGTAAAAGTAATGAAAACAGCTGTGGAGACCCGATTTTATGTGCACTGACCTATGAGAGGGTCCATCTCTATGGGCAGATGATGAGCCTGTTCTAGGGAATATCCTGGAGCTCCACGGAGACCTGAGGGTTTACAGGTCAAATATTAGAGACAGAGTCACAGATTCACACACACACACACACACACACAGGCACACAGACAAGAACACAAACACAGCACAATATAAAACAGTGAAGGATGTATGACACGTGCATCTCGTTGCATAACCTCTTTTTTGGTGATCTGCTACAATATAATATATATATAATAAAAATAATAATGCTCTGCTTATACTGAAACATGTTAGCCTGATGAGGTCATCCATAATAGTAGAGTTCCTTAATATCCCACCATGATATATCAAATATAATCAGTTATGCTCATGAGGTCATTCATGAATGCAATTAATGCATTATGTCAACATACATGTCTTGACATAACACATGGGTGGTATATTAATATGAACTCTGTATCTTAAAGCATTAAGAGCATGAGGAGTTATAGTAGTTTAAAGAAAATCAGTTTTTCCTCATTAATATGCAAATTTATGCCGCAAGGTGCTGCAAAATCTATAACTCTAACTATAGAGGGGTATCTGCTGTGTAAGTATGACGTTTCTATCATGTATTGTTTTAGTTATTGTGTTCAAAATAATATTATAGACGTGATGACATGATGACATAATGTCCTGCATACCATGTACCATGGTGCCGTCACATACAAATATGGTATAACCGAGATCAAGTCCTGACTTATTTCTTGAAACTGTATTTTTGTGACACCATCCCATGTTTTCGTGAATTTTGTGGAAGCAATGGTGTAAAATAAATCAGAACACTCATTTATAATTCATACAATTCAACCATCATAGCCAAATGGCAGTAGAGACATGACATGACACTTGCAGCTACACAGAAAACAACTAATACCAACAGCACCCAGTAGCAAACCCATGATCCCGCAGCCCCTTAACACACACACACACACACACACTCACCGACTGTGTTGTGCCAGCGGTTGACGGCAAACAGCCGGCTACAAGTGACAGTAACGGCTGCTGGTATGCTGAGGTGCGGGAGTGTGTTGGCTGCCACGTGTGTGACGGGGGAGTTGGAAGGGAACTTGAGCACCATGATGACATCCTGCTGCATCTGATCCTTAAACATCAGAGGGCTCTGGGGAAGGAAACACTGGTGAGACAGAAAGAGAGCGAGCGAGAGAGAGAGAGAGAGAGAGAGAGAAAGAGAGGGAGGGGGGGAGGCCAGAGGAGAGGGAGGGGAACAGGGAGATGGAGCGTAGGAAGGAAAGGTACAGGGAGAGACAAAGAACAGATGGGACAGAGAGGGAAGCGGGACAGAGGGAGGTCAGGGAAAAGGTATATTAGTGGGAGAACAGGGTCAAAGCAGGTACACACACTGAGGGTGGCTGTAGGCCTAGGAGAGGAGGAGGGAGGTGCTGGTTGGCAGGGGTTCAGGACTGAGAGGTTTAGGTCGACATGGAGGTCTGATGTGGAGACACTGAGGATTGCTGCTGTGGGGCGGGGAGGACAGAGAGGCTAAAACCAAGGCAGAACTTGCTTTAAAAAATCTGAATTGTCTACAACAGAATCTCGCTGATCCACACGCCTTGGAAATCGAGGTTGTTCAAACTAGTGAAATGTTTTGGTGAAATGCACTGAAACACGGGACTGAAAAGTATTAAAAAGGCGAAATATGCATGTATATACATTCTAAATACTCCATACAGTCTAATTGGCTGTTGAAATGGTTGTCATTGCATAAAGTAATGCAAAGTAATGCCAACATTTGGAAACAATTACAAGAAAACATTTCTTTCTTTCATTATGCCTGTTTGGGAATTTGGTCACAGATTTGGATGAATGAATTTGGATGTTCTACTGCATCGTTATTGTGTCTATGTTTATTTTTTTGTAATCCCTCCCTAAGTTAATAAAGTAAAATATATACTGTGACCTTGAGAAATTCATCTACCTCAATATCTACAGATGTCTATGAAAAGGAGAAACATCCAAACACTCATGTTCCCATACTGAGATTCACTTCAGGAACATGAAACAAATGTGTGGACTTTCCCTTTTGTGTTGTTCTAGTCCAGCATTTAGTTGAGGCTTGGGATGCTCATACAGTGGACGTTATGTTTGTTCATGTGTTAGGTGAACAAGCTATATTTTTGTGAGCAAATACATAGGATATTGTTATGGAACTTAACATAAAAGCAAAATCAGCTTAAGTTTTGCTGAGGTTTTCGTCTCACCAGGTGCATGGCAGAGGAGCGAGGGGGGTGTGGCTCAATCAGCAGCTGGGAGGGAATCTGACCACAGGCCTGAATCTGGGCCTCCATCGCCTAGAGACAGAGAGAGAGACAGAGACAGAGAGGAAGAGAGGAACGGGGGTTATGGGGGAGAGACAGATTGCTAAGAAAAGTCCTAATTTTCCATTTTACTCTGAACATATTATCATAATTCCACTATGTTCACAACTAATTCAGGTGTTGCTTTTGGTAATGACATACAGCTGTAGCCATTGTTTAAGTTCCACTTTTTACTGCATGTTTGCTGAACTACTGCTGCATTTTGGCTCCATCCCAAAGAAGAAATAATTGGAAAAATCTAGCTTGTTCTTCTAAGCCATCAGAAGTTAGAAGGGATTGTCTGGTAACAAGAGTTTTGTGTTGCACCATACTAATTTGATTCTACTGCATAACCTACAAGAACTATTAATGCGGCACAGCTGCAGAATAAATTCATGAAGGGTGATTTTTACAACGGCTACCACTGTAGTAATCAGTTTCTTAATAAGACAAGAGGTATGTGTTGTCATAGAAACAGACCTCCCGTTGTACAGCATCTAGATTGTCTAGGGTGACGGCTCCCTCGTAGGACAAGAAGTTGAACACATTGAGAGCTCGGACGGCTTCAGGCCCTCGCTGCTTGTAGCCAAATATTAGATCAATCCACTGGTGAAGCTGGCACGACACAAACTCACTCTCCAACGCCTAGACAGAGAAACAGGGGAGAGAAAAAAACACAAAGAATTATAAAACCTAGAAGCAAAGGCAACCGTCTTCCTCTGAGCTATGCTTCAGCTCATTATATTTTAGCGAGGACTGTGTGCGCCCCTCACCATGCGGTTGATGCGGACAAAGTCCTCAGGTTTCTTGGCCCATGCGGGAAGCTCCACATCGCAGACGGGCACCCCGTCATCCCGCACCCCCAGCTCATACTCATTACTATTCACAAACATCTCCGGCAGGTAGTAGAACTCTGGGATCAGCTCCTGTTGGACAGCAACCCACAGTTTCATATTTGATTATTATTGCTCATATTTGATTTCATGTATTATTGTTTTATTATCTATACAGCAATAACCCCATTCTATTTCCACCATTTCTATATTATTATTATTCTCTCCAAAATGTTAGACTCCAGCTACTCCTACATACTTTTAGATAGAGACTCCATTCCAGCCTTTAAATGTTCGTGATATTTAGCTTTAATTCTGTTTTTTTCCCCACAGACATTAGTGGAAGTGACTGTTAGCATCTGGTGGTCAAAAAGTTACACTTTCTAACCTTTCCAGCTGAAGAAAGCACACTGCTGCTTCCAGCTAGCCCACACATCTTCTGCAAGAAATGTATTTTGGTAGCTATATCTTGTCTGCCTTCCATGCTCCCCTAAGATTTCAGGCTGATTTTATGGTTTTACAATAATCTTTTAATATCAAGTCACTTTAATGTCTCATTCCTTCAGCCCATCGCAGACACGTACCTTGACGTCAGCCGTGTCCCGCTGGCAGTTCCTCCATGAGCGGCCGATGCCAGAGAAAGCTCTCTCTGGGTGGTCGAACTTGGCCTCATTGCCGTTGAGGAAAAATGTGGTAAAGGGCTCCTACAGGGACGAGACAGGACAAATTAATCTCAAAACATACCTTGTCTCTCTGGTGCGTGTTCAAAAAGCTGTTAAAGGTTGTGTGTGTATATGTGTGTGTGTGTGTGTGTGTGTACTTGGTACTCACTATCCTGAGCATCCACGTCAGTGTTGTATGAGCAGTAGAGTACAGAGTTGTGTAATGGTGTGGAGGTGTGCCGTCCTCCTCCCACGTCTCGTAGTGTTCTGCATAAAACGCCGCCCGCTTGGGATTCAGCGCTCCGATTGGCTAGAGGAAACCACAAAGAAATAATTGACTTATTTGATGATTCAAAGAAAGGCCATACATGTTATTTTCTACATCTCACTACAGAGCATATCACACATTATTCTTCAATGGTAAGACAATAGAGCTAACTAGCTAACAAAATAAATAATGTGGTTGTGTTTTGTCCCTCTTACTCTACTTGGTATAAATGCAACAAAGAGGAGTGATTCCTACTAAGCCTTTGTATATCAGTGGTACTTGCCTGCTCTGTATAGTACAGTTGCTTTGGATTATGCCATCTGCTTAGCAGCGCAAATTAGATTCATTGGAAAAGGTGAAAAGGTGTGCTGAGTGAGTATGTGTGTGTGTGCTCCAACCTTGGAGAGGTCTCTGAAATTGCCAGGTAGAGTGAGATCCAGCTCCTCAGAGTCGTAGTTGGTCAGGACCCATGGGAAGACGGGGTACTGGTTCAAATCATTATAGGTCCTCCCTGGATGGGCAAAGGAGGGAGAGGAGAGGGAAAGGTGAGAAGGTGGATGGATATAATGGATGGGTACTATTGATACCATGTTATTCTATTATAATTCGGTCACACTGTTCAAGATGGTGGCATAATATGGCAACATCTGTCTCTGTGTTCGTCTGTTTCTTTTGTTTTGTTTTTGTTATCAGTACTGTATATATAGTATGTTTACTTATGCAACTTTCTTTGGAATTAAAACAGCTGTGATACAATTGCTTCAGTAATGTATTGCCATATCAACCAGGGTAATACACTCCAGAACATGTTCATGCAAACTGCAGAAATTTGTTATTCACTATGGCTACAATTTCAGGCATCGAAACCTCCATGCCTAAACAAACAGGCGAATGCTCAAATGTTTTATCAGTGACATGAACTTGTCGATATGAGAATGAATAAAATGCCAGCTGGGACTTGGCATGATGCCAACTGAGCTTGTATGTTACTGTGATAACAGACAATCAGGCAGAGACAGAGAGAAGTGCACAAGCTGTTGACAAACATCTACATGCAAACATATGCAAAGGTGTTTAAACAAGTTTTCACTGGCTTAGCTTGTGTGCTCAGATTGTCCGGTGTCCACAGCTGATAGAAAGCATTACCATTTGCCTGGATGTGTATTTGAAACTCATTCTTCTAATATATATGAAATATGTCAAAATATATTACAACATCTGGTCTGGTTTTCTATGGAAATGCTTTTGCCCTACAAGGAATTACTGGAAATGTAAATAAATCAAGCAATTAAGCAAATTATTTAGTTAGTTACTTATATTATGTTCCTATGGACTGTTTGAATTCCTTTACATATACATTATAGTACATTATCATGTACATTGTCATGCTGTTTGTATTCATTTGTGTATTTTTTGTGTGTACATGTATGCATATGTATTTACAGTTCACACTGCTGATATAAAATGATAACAACAATACTCCATACTTTACACCGGGGGCTTTGTGTGAGATCAGAGGGAGTTCCCCTTACCTGCAATAGTGTTGAGGAACATGAGGTACTCAAAGTTGGAGATCTCTCTCCTCTGCCAGCGCTGAGTCATGTTGGAGGACTTGAACAGCTGACGAGGGGTGGCCAAGGAAATCCGCCTGGGAAGCACACACACACACACATTATTATAAAAGACATTCTTTCTATCAAACTTGGCAAAAATACAATTGCAACTCAAATATACAACACAGTACTGGTTGACTGATCTATTTATTGCACATAAAACATGTTCAACCATGAATCACTACACTGTTATTCCCTGTACCCACCTGGCCTGTGGCAGGCCATAGCTCGTTCCGACCCCCACCCGTGGGAGACTGTACACCACCCTCTTCACTGTGGCCTGGTCGGGGAAGTTAAACATCACAGACGCTGGGGAGAGGAAGATACAACATATAGTCAATCAGTCACCATGACTGCTATTATAACATTTACCATTTGGTGGATTCTTTTATCCAAAACATTTTATATCATGAGCACATGACATTTTTAGTATGGGTGGGATTCAAACCTCCAACCCTGGCAGTGTTAGTCCTCTACCCACTGAACTACACAGAACCTCAATAGTCCATTGCAGAAGGAAAGAATGGGTGAAATTATACTTAAAAGAGTTAAAAGAGTTGAATGAAAGGAAAGGCAAAGGAAGAGAGAGACCAGATATACACAAAGAGGCAAAGCAGAGTGGGGAAAAAGGCAGGAAAAATGCTGGAGGTCTAGTCTACACTGTTTGTAGTTTTTGTATTTTTGTTAGCCTGCCATGTCAACTTTTTCTCTTCTGCTGACAGTAAAATAGTAATAATGAACAACTCTGTGATGCTAACAGGTACAGAGAGCGACTGAGTGCGAGTTAGTCGTACCCCACAAGAACCCAGATGGTCCTCGTCCATCTATAGGCTTACATATTGATGGCAAATAATCAAAAGATTATTAGCCATTAAATAATGGCTAGGATTTATGACAATAGGTTATTGGTATGTATAGTTGAGAAGGCTATGAATGCGAGAATGTTAATGTAAGTAATGAGAAATCTGCAGCCTTACTTCTGTTGGCCATGAAGACCTCTAGTCCGGTGTTCTGCAGCAGGTAGCGTCTAGAGAAAACGGCTCGGATCTCACTGAACATCCACTTGCCATGTAGACCCTCAGAGTAGGCCAGCACCTGTGCAGGGTTGGACATCCATAACGACAAACTTTTTAGCAGTATGCATACGGGAGGACACATTTTTTAAATACTGATTAGAGCAAATCAGTACAAACCTATTCAGATCAACACTTTTTTGGTGAAAGTAAAAAATGTAAATCACTGTCAAGCAAAAGCTATCTGCTCCTTCTCCTCCATAGGATGGCAGTCTGAATCTGCACTGTTTTTTTCCCCTTTAAAGTGGTTAGTCTGTGTACTGAACAATACAGTAAAGAAGGTTGTAAGTAAGTAAGTGTGTCCTTACTTTGGCATCGGTCTTCTTGAAAGCAGGGTCCTCTTCATCCACCTCAAAGTAGATCTCAGTAGTAGTGATGGACAGAGTGCCTCTTGCCACCACTACAGGAGCTACCAGCTGAGCGGGGGTACTCAACACAACTGGGCCTACAGGGGGACAAATTTATAACTCAGAATTACTAGACCTACTACTTCAGGTAGTCATAGCACTAACAGGCTCTTGACACAGACAAGAACAATCAACAATCATCAGACGCAACAGAAAACTTAAACAACGCGGGTAACACAATCAATTCATGTTAGTTAACATCGATCATTTCTTCATTTCTTCTACTTTCTCACCATAGTAAACAATCCATCAGGTGTTTTAAGTCACAGCAGAACCATTGGATTACGTTTGGCGTTTGGTTTGATTTGGATCAGTATCAGTATCATTTTTTAGTAAATTAGGATTGCCAAGTATTCTTGAATCAGATGAATCAGCTGGATGGTTAGTGTGTCTGCAAAATGTTCAAATGACCAACTTGCCTCTGGAGGTAAAAAGTCGTGGACGGAAACGTACTAGAAATGAGAGTGATAGAAAGTTTACTGTTTTGTCATACTGCAGCATAGTGTGTGTGTGTGTGTGCATGAGTGTGGTTGTGTGTGTATGTGCATCTCACCAGCAAGGTTGTCAATCTCTTTCTCCTGCAGCAGGCTGACGGCGTCATCGTCTCCCTCCAGCATTAGCTCCGCCTCCGGGTTCTGGCTGACCACTGATTGGCTGCGGAAGGTCTTCTTTGACTTAAGCCCTTCCTCCTCTTCCTCTGTACCTGTTTGATGAAGCGTGTGTGTGTGTGCGTGTGTGTGTGTGTGTGTGTGTGTGCGACAGACAAAAGAAAGGTAAAGATTGTACACTTGTAGCAGGTATCAGCTAGGTGCAACATGTCTACATTCTGGTCTGGTTACAGTTCAGCTGACTGACCGTAGTCCTCCAGCGCTCTGAGTGACACGTCGGCGTGGGTGGATCCAAAGGCATTCCGCACAAATCTCCGCCTCCTCCTCAGGTCGTCCTCCCAGTAGTCTAGACGCCAGAAGTCATGTAATTGGCTATAGACAGAAAAGGGGAGGAGCAAAGATAACAAACAGTCATTTAATTGATGGGAGACAAACAAGAAGGGAAGCGAGGAGAACGGCGAGGTGTTACAGGCGTCATTCTTGCTTGCAACTTCCTAAAATTACTCCCTGTTATAAAAAGGATGCTCTTGATTTGGACCAGGGATAGTATTCTACCAGCGGAGTGAGTTTAACCAAACTCTCCAACTCTGAGATGAACAGAAATTCGCTCTGAATAAATATAAAAATAAGCGACAAATGGTGAATGACCTAAACTCCCCGAAGAGCCAAAGGGTTTAACTAAATCAAGAAATGAGCAGTAGCAGTTAGCCATTCAAGCTGTTGCAAGTGTGATTGAAAATTTCAATTATCATAATGCCACTGTGAGAAACTGTAACTGGGCCAGAGCACTTCAGATGCAATTTAACAATTAATTTTACATCTGAGTGCAAAAAGTGTTTATTAACAGCCTGCGGGTTGAAACATGCAGTTTATTTGAATAATCTCCAGGAGTGGCAAGACTGAGGAAGACAGACTTCAGATGTTTCATGTCACATGTCCTCAGATCAGTGTCAGTGTAGCTGCCAGCCTGGAGGCAATTCTGGATAACAAGCAATCTTTGATTCAATGTGTGTGTGTGTGTGTGTGTGTGTGCTAAATAGGGAAATCAGTCTCATACAGCTACCGCTTAGGATGGTAGGATTCGGAGGTCTGTGCCTGTTGTGGTTGATGTAAAATCTTGTTGGGTTACACTTGATTGTTTCAGGGATCCTGCTTTACACGGCCCATGTTCTCTTTTATAAATGTGTTTGTTTGGTTATTGATTTATTAATTTCCTTTTCAGCACTGATGATATCTGCAGTCCAAATTGAAAAGTTGAAATAGATGTTCGGAGTCTGTGATGTGGGATCCGGGTATGCTGAGTCCAAAATAGATGTTGAACTTTTTGTTTTTGTTGATAATATGAAATGGTGAAGATTTTATTGTAGATCAGGAGGCTGCTGATACTATAGTGTAATACCAGATTCAATGTACTATTGACTAGAGTGTCTGATTAGTACTGAGTCTGGGTATGGACAGTGGTAATGTAAAGATTGTGGAGGTGAGATATAAGAGATGTCCAGGTCCTAATAAAAATATCTTAAAAAAACAGAATATTAGAAAAGAGGGATATTGTGTGGAAGTGAGAAGGTGTCAGGTCCAAATTCACCAAAACATCCCTGATGGGAGGCAGCAACTTACTAACAAGTCGGAGAGGGTTTCTACAAAACCACTCACCCCAGATTATGGCTCAAGTCAGATACTGTGTCATGGAAAGCTCACAATGAGCCTGATAAACACTACCCCATGACCGAGTATAATTTGATACGCAGCTCCTCGCGCCGCCCACTCACCTCTGTGACATTGTCCCCCATGCTCCATGCTTATTGGTCAGGATGTTGAGGATCTTCTGTTTCAGTTGGTTGGCGGTCACATGATCTCTGTGCTTAGCAGCGCTGATGAGGTGATCGCACATTTTCTCCTCCTCCCGCCGGTCCGCAGCATACTGGGCACAGTTAGACTGGAGGAGAGAGGGAGGAAGGGGAAAGAGGGATGGAGAGGAGGAGGATTGAAAAAGGGGGAAAAGGGAGGAGCGGGTGAGAGCGGACAGAAACAAGATTGTGAGAAACCAAAGAGTGAAATTGAGAGAGATGAGGAGATAGTAAGAGATGAAGACAGTTAGGTGTGTTGAGTTTATGGTAACACCAATGAAACCTTCAGATGAAGAACCATATAAATCTGTTTTAGGTTTTCAGAGGAAGGTGTTCAAATCCTATTATATTAAGATTGTGCACAGGATTGCTTTTAATTTATGTAGTTAGTAGTTAGTAACATGTAGTTAGACAGTAGCATTTGTGCACTTTCAGGCGTTGTTTAATAGTCACATTCTAACAATAAATTTGCAATCATGTTAGCTGAATATATTTTATATCTTGTATCTTTTTTCACCCACCGGCTTGATTTATAAGTTATGAGTTACTTCATGACATAACAGAAGTGACGTTGTGTGTGTACCTCAAATTCAGCATGTTTGTGTACATCCTCGGCCCTCTGTCTGTTGAGGATGAACTCTGCTTCATTGGCAACACGCACAATATGATCCTTCATGGCGTGGCACAGAAGTCTGGCGAAGGAGAGAGAAACCAGAGCATTGGGAAGTGAAGGAGAGCTAACAGAGAACAAACGTTAAGGGCACTGAAACAGAATCACACAAAACTGCTGTACTCTCTATTGCGCTATAATGATTAGACTTCCTACTAAACACACATTGCACTGTGCACTTATCCCAGCGAGGCTCTCATTATGGCTCTATCAAACCCATTAGTTGTTGAGCACTGATAACAGTATTGGTGCTAATGTGTGACTGACAGGGAATAGTGTGGCACTGTGATTAGTAAGGGGAAGGGATTACCTTCCCTCATTGATGAGCTCAATGAAGGCCAATCCAGCGTTCTTCTGAATGGAGTTTTGCCACTCCTAAGGGTAGAAAATACATCAAGATTATTAATGTTAAACTATGGTTAAGATATGGGGAGGGAGAGGAGGGTGTGATCAACACATTAATAGCCGTCTCAATGCACAATGTCAGTTTTATACAGTACAGGGTTTAAAATGGCCTGACTTGAGAGGAAATACTGTCTCATCATGTATCTACTTTTTGTGTGTTCCCCAAAATTCATATATCTCTAAATATTTTATCTCGATTCGTTCTGAATTCCGCCCAAAACACAACCCAAAAGGTACAATGGCTCAAAGCTGCTGTTCATGCTAAAAATAAAAATGAGGAAACAGCACAGACAAAGGCATTAGGAGCTTTCTAAGTGTCAGTGAAATTGCACCCGTGTGAGTGTATGTGAGTGTTTTAAGTGTGTGTGTGCATGCATATGAGACTCCAGACTGCAAAGCAGGCTAAGAGCGTTGCTGAAAGCCCCGGACTATCAGAGCTCCATTAGCTCCACCAGCTCCACCGGCCCTGATGGTTGTGAGGGACACGTGGGAGCATCTCCGGTTACCTCCCCCATCCGGAGGATCAATATCTGGGCTAAGGTTCGCTCTCCCGGGCCCCTAATGGCAGGCGAGGCCGGAGCCAGGGGTAATACTATACATGCTGACAGGCAGCCAGGCAGGAGAGCAGAGGGGAGTGAGAGGGGAGGGAGTGGTGAGAGGGAAGGGCACTGTGGAGAGTGGTAGAAGATGAAAGCTGCTGTCATTGAAACACTGAGTTAAAATGGATCTAGGAGACCAGAAGAGCAGAGGTGTCTGACAGTACAAATCAAGATGGAGCAGGAAAAAAACAGGAGAAAATACTAGGAAAAAAAGAAAGCAGAAAAGTGAAGCAAAAGAAGAGGAGGCCGTTGAGGAGTAGAGTTGAAGGAAAAGAAGAGTGGGCAGAGGGTGTGAGGACTGAAGAGATGGGGAGAGCTCCTCCAAGGACAAGAGCACTTAAAGATCGCCAGCATCCAACAAAACAACAACACAAAGAATTGTTGCTTGAAAAGGAAAAAAACTGGAGAATATAAAAGAAGTCTTAATCTACACCACAAGGAGAAAGCTCTGTAATGTAAGTACCATTCTGTTTTCAGTCTGTTGAGTGCTGTTCTAAGGGAATAAAGAATAGCTGTGTCTTTGTAGAAAAATAGATGACCCCTATAATATGAAAATTATATTTAGTTGTGATAAAAACAGCCTTTGTGATTAGTTTAGTTTTCAAACGTAAAATCATATGACAAGTTCATGAGTATGTGATTGATACTAAACATGCTTTTTGTTTATGGGCTTGATGTTGACTTGGGAAAACTATGGTGTGATGAAGCATATGACTTGATATTATGTTTCATCTGCAATGCGCTCATTGCAGAGTCAACCATGATGGCTGCCTCATGGGGTGGGTCTGTAACTGTAACTGCTTTATGACTGGACTTTTAAGATTATATTTTTTGGCATTTTTGCCTTTATTTGACAGTTCAAAGTAGAGAGCGATAATGTGAGAGAGAGGGTGACATGGGACAAAGGTCCTGGGCTGGATTTGAACCCAAGATGCCGCTGTTGCATGGTACATGCCTTAGACCACTAAACCACCAGGATGCCCTTGAGTGGACTTCTGTGCAGTGACTCAAACTGAGATCAAACTGTTTTGATCTCTCAACAATTATTATGTTTCTAAAACTCCAAAACTTTGAGAATGATCTAGAAACACGACAGGTAAAGTTGGACTTATTCAGGCTTTGAGGACTTTGGACAAAGTGGATCATATGTGTGAAAATAGTAGATAGAGGAATGGATGGACAGACAGACAGATAAACAGAAAGAGAGAAGAGAAGAGGTGAGGAGTTACCAACCTGAGAACAGAGCAGCATTACCAGCTCCACCACAGACGTACTAGACTTCATACACACCAGGCCTGCAGTACAGAGACAGACAGTACAGTCAGGAATCTCTCCCTCTCTCTCTCTCTCTCACACACACACACACACACACACACACACACACACACACACACCACTCAGAGTCACAAAAACATCATCAAACAAGCCACTGTAGTCTCAGTAGTTACGCTGCTGTTGTATACAGCAATCATAGTCATAGATTATAAAAAGCATGCCACAGAAAAGACAGGAACAAACAGCAGAGACAGAGAGAAGGGAGGAGAGAAGGAAAGGAAGGAAGGAAAGGACAAAGGAGAGGAGAGGAGAGGAGAGGAGAGGAGGAAGGAGGAAAGAGGACAGTGGGGAGCGGCAGAGGGAGAGATCTGCAGATCAACATAGAGACAGTGGATCACGCAAAACAGGACGCCAGGAAGCAGGTGGACACAGGAAGGAACAGATCACATTTACTACAATCTATGTAGTTTAATATCAGTACTACTGATGCTACTACTGCGCATAATCTGCTGTAAAGTTGTTTACATTAGCTAGCTAGCTAATAATGGTGCAAAATATGACTGACTTCATACCTGGTTGACGAATGAGTGAGGCAGCCAGCTCATAGACACTCTCATGTACTCACACACCAATACATACGCTCATTCTCTCACTCTTTCACTCATCTTCTTTCTCTCTCTCTCTCACACACACACACACACACACACACACACACACACACACGCTGCGGTGAGGGACAGTGAATGGGGAGACTCCACAGAGAGACGCCAGTTAGAGGTAAAGGAGCCGTGTACAGCACCTGTACCTTCTATGAGCAGTTCCTGCCCATGGCTACCCAGCAGCGTCCTGGAGAGGAAGGGGGCAAAGTCCACAAAAATCTCCCTCAGCAGCGGGGCCACCTTCTCCAGAGCGCGCTCCAGCTTGGTGGTGATACTGTAGGGGGCGGAGGGGTGGGGGGGGGCAGAGGTTAGGGAGGGGGGAATAAGAGAGTAAAAGATGAGGGAATAGCAGTGAAGGTAAAATAAGCCACAACAAGATGAGGGAGAAACTCGTGAGAGAGGAATGAGGGAAAAATAAGGGAGAGACAGATCATTTGAAAAAAATAAGTGAGAAACAGATCAGGGGAAAAAATAAGTGAGAAACAGATCAGGGGAAAAAATAAGTGAGAAACAGATCAGGGGAAAAAATAAGGGAGAAACAGATCAGGGGAAAAAATAAGGGAGAAAGACAGGAGGGAAAACGTACAAGAAAAACATGAGAGAAAAATAAGGTAGAAAGAGATGAGGGGAAAGGGAGAAGGGAGTAAGGTAGGAGAAAAGGCAGGAGAGGGGGAAAAGAAGGACAGAAGACAAAGTAAGGGGAAGAGAAGGAAAAAGGCAAATTGAGAGAGGTGAGAAAGAAGGAAGGAATAAAAGAAGTCAATTCAGTCAATAAAGCAGTATGGACACAGAAAATGCCTAAAAGACATGTTGCAGAATCAAAAAGGTTGTGCAGAGTACAAAACTTGAAATTATGGTTGGGTATGGAAGCACTATGCCTGGGTTAGTACAGGTAATGAAGGTTAATGGCACTATGCAGGTTCAGGGCTAATCTTTGAGTTAATCAACAATGCGTAGTAGGATGAGTGGAGCTGGAAGTGCAAATATGCTAAACCTCCAAAAACTGTCTTTATGCTGCACTGCTCTGGATAATATCTTGCCAAGCAGAGGTTTGTTAGCAAATGCTACAAAATCTTTAGTGGAATTACTGGAAAACTGTATTTGTTTTTGTGTTTGTGTGTGTGCGTGCGAGCACATGTGTGATGAGTGAAATACTCTTCTATCCAATGCGCAATCAAGAAATGCAAGTTAAGTAAGGCAGGAGGTAATAATAGCCAAGAGTACAGCATTCTATAGAGCATAGTAAAAATATGGAGCCAAGATGGCAGTGGAGTCAAGTGCATATTCTTAGCATTATAAGCATGTGATATCTGGAGCAGACCTGGGTCACATAGTGTTTACATATGTTAATTTTATTTTAACCTGCTTGGAGTACTGGATGGGTGGGATTTGCCACACAGGACAATGCAATAAGCTGAAGAGAATTTACAGTTACAGTAGGTTAAAACAGGCACTTCAAGTAGGTTTAAGCAAGGAAATGCAAAGAGTTATTTGCAAATACAATGTGACTCAGGTCTGATCTGGAGTTTGGGGTTAGTGTGAGAAGATGGCCATGCCAGAAGTGACAGTATTGGCTGTACCAAACACAACACCATGAACAGCTGGCCTATACCAGAATTGTGGCTAATTTTTCAAGCCGTTAGGGAAGACGTCTGTCCTTTCTCGCATGGCATTCTAGGAACAATTATTAGTGGTTGGGCGTATTAGGGGTTGCGTGGTGGAGGCTGGGCAGGGGGTCATGGGGACAGGACGAGGGTCTCCTTGCCTAAAACACTGTCCTGCATCTCGGGGGGCTGCCTGGAAGCCTGCCAGAGAGCTAAAAGACTTGAGCTCAGGGGGCGTCTGACCGCTGCGCAGTGCGCACTGCTCCATCTCACAATAGGCACTGCAATACAAACCACACACACACACAGACATACACACTGATTAAGGAACACATGCGAGCGCACGCACGCACACACTCACGCGTGCACGTACATACACAAACACACACGCACCTACACACATAATCAACACTGTCTATCATGTCTAAGGAGTATGTTGACAGCAATGTTATGATAGAGATGCAACAATGTTCAAAGTAATTATAGAAAATATCATAGCTTCCCATAAGCCTAATTATGTTCTAAGATTGTTAATTGTTTTAAATGACATTGTTTTATTGCAATACAACTTATAATATTTTATCAGTGAGTGTCAAGAAAGCTACACAGAATATGGAAACACTTACAAATGGAACACACTGAGTTATGTTTATGACACTGCTTTATTTACATGTTGTCAAATACGGATTCTGAAATTAATTAGGACTGTTGACTTGAACAAAAGCAATTATAAACCTGGATTAATTAGTGGTGATATTTGCATAGGGTGTGGAGTGGGTGGGGAAGAAGACTGACATTCTTTATTAGCATCATGCTAATTAAAATGACGATGCCGTGTCTCTGATGAAAGGCATCATAGTTTAGAGTGAGTGAGGTGTGTGTGTGCGTGTGTGTGTGTGTGTGTGTGTGTGTGTGTGTGTGTGTGCATGCGTGCGTGCACGTGAACATACTGTATGTGTGTGTGTGAAAGAGCACTGACTCAGTATGTTCACTCATGCCATACAAAACCTAAATCTAACCTAATAATATCAGTAATGGTTGTGAGAGTGAACAGCTTAGTGAGGAGGACTGAGTGATGTGGATGGATTGAAAAGGCAACAGACACCCAAGAAAATGGAGAAATCAAAATAAAAATAACAGCCAAAAGGAGGGGAAGAAGAAAGAGGTGGGACAAAGTGAATGGGTGAAGAGGTAAATGAATGGTTGAAGCAGTGAGGAACGTTGTGAAGGAGAGAGGCGTGGGACACCCTCTGACCTCATATTCTCCATGGTGTCTTCTGGCATGGGCGCCACCGTCTGCACCGCCGGCAGGTTCTTACTGGTCGCACCGTTGACAAACGATGAAGAGGAGGAGGAGGAAGAGGAGGCTGAGTCTGTGGCACCTAGGTAGACGACAGAGAAAGAGACGGGTTGAGGGGGAGAGAGCGATGAAAAATAACATGGTCATTAGCATAACATGAATCAACCGCAAGGAAGATTAGCTGGCACGATAATAATACAGGGAATGTATTAATGTCGCTGATCAGTTATGACCAAATTTAATTCAGATAGTATTTCAGCAGACATGCTGCTGCTTGTCTTCTGGTAATGACCCCTGTTTGTGGAAATAGCTTTGCAATCAATACACAGAATCCATTCCGGGGAACAAATCCATTCCTTGTCCATTATGCATGTATGGCATGTCTGACAGGTTGACAAAGCCTTGAGTACAAGCCCATTCTCCCACAATGGATCTGCTGAGTATGATGCTGCATAGAAACAGCAATTTGGCCCATACTATACATATGTACAGTCAGCCTAACACAGAGGAAATGCCAATTGTTCTTTGTACTGTGCATCACAGTGAGCAGAAAAAAACATCATTCTCATTTAATACCAGATCTGCGTCAAAGAGTATCCATGTAAAAGTATGTGAGATTAGTATGTTAGTAAGAACTTTTTGCTAGATTCAAATTTCTGCCACTCATTGTATTGTCTTATGTGGCAAACGGCAGCCACCTGGCACATAAACAGGCTACAACAAATCATGAAAGTATCCTCAGACACTATTGGGTCAGTTTTATTACAAGGCCCCGGGACCTGATCTCATTAAAGGGAGGGAGGTGAAGGAATGCTCAGATGAGCTAGCCAGCGTTCTCTGTCATCTCTTCAACCGCTCTCTCCGGCAGAACACCATCCCTACACTGTGGAAGCGTTCCGAGAAAAGACCTATCCCCAAGACCAACCATCCTGTAGAGCTGAACGACTACCGACCTGTGGCCCTCACATCGGTCTTGGTAAAGTGCCTGGAGAGACTAGTGCTACCCCCCTCCTCTCACAAGTAAGCCCCACCCTCGATCCGCTGCAGTTTGCCTACAGGCAAAACCGCTCAGTGGAGGACGCGGTGATGACTGTATTGCATACCACCTACAGTCACTTAGAAAAGCTGTGCGCATATACCAGGATCCTGTTTGTGGATTTCTCCTCGGCCTTTAACTGCATGCAGCCCCACATCTGCCGTGCCAAACTGCAAGAGCTCCAGGTGGATCCCCACATGATCCTCTGGATACTGGACTTCCTCCTCAAAAGGGAGCAGTTTGTCAGGGTCAACAGCTCCACCTCTCCTGTCATGCTCACATCCACTGGCGCCCCCCAGGGGACAGTGATTTCCCCAGTCCTGTTTTCGCTATATACCAATGACCTGAGGGGCTCGGACAGTGTGAGCTGTGGCTGTGACCTCCAACAGCCCCACCCATTTTGAAGAGGAAGCGAAGAATCTGCACCAGTGGTGCAAGGAGCACTTTCTCCGGATAAACGTGAGGAAGACAAAGCAGCTCCTCATAGACTTCCAGAGGAAGGCTGACCCTGTCCCACAGCTGACACTCAACGGAGAGGTTGTGGAGAGGGTTAGCAGCTACAAGTACCTTGGGACCACCATCGACAGCGGGCTGACCTTCAACGACAACACACAAACCGTCTTCAAAAAGTGCCAGCAGCAGATCTACCTCCTACGGAAGCTGAGGCATCTGGACGTAGCCCCTCCCATCCTCCGCAGCTTTTACATCTGCCATATAGAGAGCCTCCTCACCTTTTCTTTTCTGGCTTGGTATGAGGGGCTCTCAGAGACCAACAAAGCCAAACTGCGGAGGGTGATCACCTTGGGGTCCAAGCTCTGCGGGGAGCAGTGCTCAACCCTGCAGCGGCTCTATGATCAGAGGACGGTGAAGAAAGCAAGTAAGATCGCGAGGGACTCAACTCATAACCTCAGCACCTGCTTTCAGATCCTGCCCTCTGGTAGGAGATATGCTGCCCCTGTATTCAAAACAAACAGGGGCAGGGCCAGCTTCCTCCCCTCTGCTATCAGGCTTCTTAACAATCATAACCCCCCGGAACCCCCTTGCCCCCTCCGCCTGGAAGAACTGTTGTGCTAACACCCCCCATGCAGGCACGCGCACACACACATTCCCAGAATTAGTAGATCTTTTAGAATCATACCTCCTGTCTTTTACTGTGATGTTATTTACTTATTTTATATATTTACTGCCTTGTCTGTTAGTATGATACTGACCTGAACAAAACAAATTTCCCTTGTGGACAATAAAGAACATCTAATCTAATCTAATCTAATGTAATTACTATTCTAGCTCATTCTGGCTGTCAAAGGATCACATCTTATGCGGAGGAAAGCATGAAAGAGTGCCGTAACAAGAGAGGAAATTCAATGTTGCTTCATCCAACAGACTTTGAATTCCTGGAGGCTTTTCAGACAAAAACCTCCGTCATACTCCAGGTGTCTACCTGCTGCCTCTCTTTAGATAAACACTAAATAGATGCAGTGCAATAATTCATGGGGGTAAAAATATCCTTAAAAAGGCGAGAGTTGAGAATAACATTAAATAGCATTAAAAAGGAGAATGTGTGTATGTGTGTGTGTTTAATAGATGTGTGTTTATAGGTTTAGCAGTGCATGATCTCTCACCTGTAGTGTTGATCATGCTCTTGGGCGTTGCTGTAGCAGCAGCAAAGATGTTGGGTGTGCTACCAGGAGTGGCCGCTCCGCTGGTGGTGGGCGTGCCCACTGTGTTGACTGACAGGCTGCCGGGAGGCGGCTTCTTCACTGGAACCACAACGCTCCTGTCAGAGACAAGACATACAGGTGTCAGACAAATCAGCACACATAGTATACTTTGTTAGATGCTTGGGACAGAGCACCTCAGTAAGAGCGGGGCTCTGTGTGTTCGTCACTGCTGGCACAGTCTGTGGGTGACTGTGCATCTGTGAGGATGAACGCACAGGATTAGTCCCCAGTGAGAAGCTATATAATGTATATTTACTGTTGCTCTACACCACTCCAATAACGCATTCCCCCTGGGCACCTAAAAAGTGCTAATGCACTTGTTTAATTTCATCCACATATGCATTTAGCTGATGCTCTTATCCAGTGTAACGTACATTATGAGCAGCCAATAATGTTCAGAAGTGCAGTGTTGCTCATAATGTTGTTGATATTGCTGATTGGGAGTTTTTCCTTGTATGCACTGAGGGTCTAAGGCTGGTGGTGCCTAGTAAGTCAGGCTAAGTTGAATAGGTAAGCTGTTATGTCTTGCTAAAATCTGCTTTTGTGTGTCTTGTGCTCTTCCTGATGTTTGTCCTATATCAGTCTGTAAAAGTCATTTGAGACATGCTTGTGATAAAGGGCTATATAAATAAATAAACTTGAAACTTGATACAGGAGAGCAGAGTACAAGGTTTCAGGACAACAGTCCCTAGATGGTACAAGTCAAATATTTCTGTGTCCCTATTTATGTGCCATACGTGAAAGAGTTATTATTATGAAAGGACTGTATGGGTAATCAAGTAATTATTTAGAAGAACTGATGTATCTACAAGTGACAATGTGCATCAGGTGTGCTTACTGGTACCTATGCATTTGCCAAGAGATGATACGGGTTGATGGGCTCTTTCAAGTGCATCAAGTCTGTCTGAATGAAACAGTTTGAAAGGCGGCTGGACTACCCGAGACATGGGTCTCCAATCAATAACTTAGCTCTCAAGGACTGCCACTGAGCCAGATCAAGAAGACCGAGTGATACATAGGAGAAATATAGAAATATACTATTCATCGCTGAGCAGAGGGCCCATATGTTAACAGTCTGGACAGGAGAGGAGAAATCGAACCTCTGTTCAGGGTTCGTTCTCAGCAGTCATCTCTTTATGACTTTATTACTGTGCAACAATCTCCCCGTCTCCACAGGGGAGCTGTCACACTTTGAGGGCAATGTTTTTGTCTGACCGATCCAAGATGTTTGAGCCTGAAACCCACTCGAATAAATGAAGAAGTAAATCAATGCCAGCAGATATATCTACCAGTGTCTCATTTTCATGGTATCACTGTTAATAAAAATTATTCATTGTTATCCACTTTTTAGATCACATTCTCTACCAGAATCCTCCACACAGATACAACACAGTAATTGTACACAGTGAATGTGAAAGTCTAATTATAAGTCAGTGTGCTGAAATCTATTTTTTTTTTTCATGCTGCTCTGCTCTGTGCGCTATCAGTGGAACAAGTGAGTTTCATTCCAAAACAATATTCACCATTTGAAATGATTGCTGGCATCAAATTAAAGCACATTATGGGTGACTGTAAAAGTTATGAGTCATCCTAAGACCTTAGTTCAGGGTAGAATCTTCTGTGTTTTCTAAATACTGATAATATTTCAGGTACCAATTTTTTTTCCAAAATACATGTACGCACTTTGGAATGACACGCTTTAAATGCAGATACCAATACATATCTGTGAAAAGCTAGTATTGGTACTAGTATACCTCTCTCTGTGTGTTTCTCTCTGCCCTTGTAGGTCGTAGGTTGTATACAGTAACCAGGACTTACCTGTCGAAGGAGTGGAACTGCATGGGCAGCATGGGGTGTGTCTTCAGGGCGGGGTCTGGGTGGTAGGGTGTCGGCCCTGACTCCTGTCCCACCTCCCCGCCATCGACCGGAGCCGCCACCAAGCTCTTCAGGATCTCCTGCATGACCAAGACAACAACTCATCTGGTGAATAGGAGAAAACAAACTGCAAAAGCTGCAAAATAGTTTAATGGTTTGACTGATTCTTAGCTCTTTTTTAGACTTCTTACCAAGTGAATAAGGGGATGCCTTGATGTTTGAAATTTCACTTTGAAAATATGCTTGAATTTTTCAAGAAATTATTATTTTTTCTGACAGAAAATCCAAAAAGCTACAGTAACTAGACCCTTAATTATTTCTTTTTCCTGAACTGCCACTGTATACAGGTAAGAAAATAACAGGTATGTGTGCAAAAGATGTGTTTTAATGTAAATGTAAAACTTGCTAAACCCTCACAGAAAGGACCACATGTGGAAAGACAAACAGACCCACCTTGACATTGATGCCCTTGTTCGTTTGGCTAATGCTGGAGATGGAAGAAGGCGGGGCTTGGGCCGAGTTGGGGTTGGAGTTGGGGTTGTGGGGAGAATCCAGAAGGCTCTCCTGTGACCTCCTGACGTCAGACGACAGACTGCACAGCAGGTCCGTGCCTCCTCCCCCGCCTCCTCCCCCACCGTCCCTGTCCCTGTCCCTGTCTCTGTCCGTCTCTCTGCCCACCAGGCCGAGGCCGAGCCCCAGGCCCATTTCGGAGCCGTTGAGGGATCCGGCGACGTGACCCTCCTCCCCGATGCCTGAGTCTGTGTGGGGGAGGCCGGCCCGGGGGGAGTCGTCCACGGGGGTGGGGGTCTGCTTGTCGCGGTCAGAGAAGGACGAGGACGGGTGTTCTAGAGGAAGGACGAGAGACAATAGATGAAACACTACTTCAGGAGGATAAACAGTGGCTTAGAATTGTGTAAAATCAATATAACACAGTCAACAAATTACACAATAGCATGTCTGTTTTTAACAATTCATTGCTTTTCAGCTTCACTGCACCGGCAAGTAATATATTTACCCTCTCCTCTCTCCCTCCTCCCCTCCCTCCTTCTCTGTTTCTTTCTCTAATGGCCTCATATTCTTGACAAATGCATATTATTGTTTGACTAAAGCCCCTCTGCATGCACTACACCAACGCTACAATGATGAGTCATCGTTGGCTCATCCATAATTACCCTTTGATACTGATGTTGCAGGAATAGAAACAGTGAGAATTACCTGTGCTGGTCGGGGAGTTGATCTCATGGCGGATGCTCCTCCCTGATAGGCTGGTGGACCTGCCAATCTCACGCTGGGGTTCCAGAATGTCCCGGTACTTGGATACCATGAGAACCGAGATGAAGTACACAACCGCCAGTGCCAGGAACTGAGCCTGCTTACTGTCATCCTGCAGCAAACACACCACACGCACACACAAATTTAAACGGTAAAAACAATGTTAAACCACACAAACAGCCATACAGGACAGTCAGAGGCATTCTATTCTCTGTAGTTGTATGCAGACATATACACACCACCAGCATGCATGCACACACACACACACACACACACACACTTACCACATCCCGGAAGACCACAGCTCGAAGACGATTGATGTCTACATCCTGCAGGAGTCTGTCTGGATCCTGCTAAATAGGAGAGAGAGTGAGTCAATTGTGGTGGGTCAAGCATACATGTGTTTGTGTGTCGAGTGTGTGTATGTGTATATGCGTATATGCATGTCTTTCTGTGTGTGTGTGTGTGTGTGTGTGTGGTACCTTGCTGGTTGTGGAGGCACTGTGGAGGCTGTCCTGTGACTTGCTGCTGGTTAAGGAGGACTTGCAGCCCCGGTCTCTCTGTCTCTGCCTGCACTCCAGACAGTTCCTCACTGCCACACAACACACTGACAGAGAGAGAGAGATGGAGATCAAACTGTAAGTATGACATACTGGAGGGGGATGTCAGATTTCTTGGTATTTTTGTTTGAAAAAACTGGAAAGTGAATTCTATAGATTGTTTCTGTTTTGGCCTCTAAAATGTACTACCAACATGTACAACATAACAACATAGTTTTCTGTAATGAAAGCAATGTTTATGTTTTAAGAGTCTGTATTCCATCCATAACCAATCACCACACTGCACAAGCTTATATTGCATGCAACACGAAAAATGTTTTGCATAATCAAAGGTAGACTCAGGGATATGATTTCAAATCTGGAATAGAAAACAAATTTCTTCAAAACATGCAAAACGAAAGGGACTCTGAGTGCCTGCATACACATCTATTGCAAGTCCATTTTGTTTTATCTTGAACACCCCCTTTTTCAACTGAGAAAATATCATCCCACTCAATTGGGCCATGAAATCCTCTCCGTGAGTCTACCTCCATGGTTGTAATGGTTTTACATTTTTAATAAAGATTGAATAAATCAAACTCACACATACCCAGTCGGAGGCATTGCCTCATCAGCCCTCCGGAGGACATGTTCTTCTCTGCCTCGATCTCGCTGAAGTTGAGGGAGCTGGCGAACACCAGGACGTCCACCATGGCCATGAGACGAGACAGGAAGGTGACCGCCGTCTCCGAAGACATGCCCTGCGTCGCCTCGATGTTCTCCAACTCCGTCTGGGAAAGGGGGAAAAAAAACATACACAATTGCCAGTTACTCAATGTATAATTAGCATGTAGACACACTGAGTTGGATGATCTCTCATTGACTTTAGAAAGGTGGTGAAACAGTATCCTCTCTATGTAAACAACAGAAGCAACGTTTAGGAAACTAATGCAGCTGTGTCTGGCACGACCATGACCAAAAACAGCCATGGCTTGTTGTGTCATACAGGGATTGCAGCCTTGAGTATCATGCTGGTAAGTGAAGTATTTCACCATACATGTATGGTGAAATCTGGCAACATGAAGTGCTCTAGACAACACACAAGAAGAACAGCCTGATGACACACAGGTAATGGGAACAGTGAGATAGTGACAGTAGCAGTGTGGTCTCAAGGCCTATTAGCAGTAACAGTAGCAGTGTTGGGACAGGTAAAGCTAGCCTAGAATATACTTCATAGAAAAGTGAAGCCCCCTTATGTTTGCACCAACCTAAGTATTCAATTTCCAAATTTTCAGTACATCTAGATTGAAAATGAATTTGGAGGAAAGGTGGCAGGCGTTAAAACTTGAAGTCAAATCAAGTGTGCGGTTTGCCCTATATCTGCCTGAGGAAGCAGATAAGGATGTGAAGGGCATGAAAGAGTAGACAAAGTGCAAGCGTCTAGAGGCTCCTCAGAGCAAGTGTGCACAGACATTTGGGGATAACAGACACACAGGGTGAGGACAGAAGGGCTTGGGTTGGTGCTCTTAGCTCTTCTGGTGATGGTGAGAGTCCCAGGCTCTTTACGCACCTCTCCCCCTGCGCCTCCTCCCCCAGGAACAGGGGTCACTTCCTCTCCCTTTGACCCCCTCAGGGGTCCGGCTCCTCCTGCCTTCTTTAGTGTTGATACAAAGGGGACAGGCTTAGCAGATGCAAACCCCTCAGTACCATCATCAGTGTTTTAAAAGGACTTTTGAAAAACTCTCATGCTTTTTGTCTCATACTCCTTCAATCCATATATATATACTATTTTTATGTATTTTTACCTGCAACATATCTTTTTACTCTTGTGTTTAGTCTTTTTTCTCCTTACCAGCTATCTACCTCCTCACCTTTGAATCTATTCTATCCCCCTGCTTTGTATAATATTCTAACAATGTTAGAATATTATGTTGTTAAGAAATAGATACAACTGAGGCAGAGAGATTAATGCATACCCATGATAGATAGGAACAGTACAAGGGGGAATATTGATTAGCAGCAAAGGAACACAACAAATAGAAACACTATGGATGTCAGACAGGCAGGGGTTAGTGTCAGTCACAATGGTAAATAAACCATAACAAAGTATTAGTAGAGTAGAGAGAGAGAGGAAGAAACCGCAACTTACAGTGTTGGCACTACCCTTAGAACTCTGCACATGCAAAAACAGACAAAAACAGACAAAAAAGACAAGAAAATACACAGAATACAGGTAACATAGAGAGGAAAAGAAAAAAAGAAAGACGATTAAAATAAACAGATTATCAAACTATCAAACTAAAGGGATTATTAATTAAAGGGTTAGAAAGTAGATTAAATAAAGGTTCAAATACTTTCCAAGACATACCAAAGTGTTAGATTGACAGTTACATACATGAAGGAGATACAGATGAGAGGAATCCAGTAAACAGTCGTGAAAGTTTAATCAGGTTACCCATTTTTATATTCGTGGCCAAAATAAGCAGAGCTCATTGCAGAAATAAAATTCAGCCTTCGGGGCTTAAGAAGTCATTGCTTCATGATTTGATAGGTAAAAAAAAGCTACAAAGTGTAATGGACACAAGATATTTTTCAACCTATCCAATCGTGTAAGATCAATGATACCCCAAGCATGAGAGGAGGTGTGTTTAAGCAGGTCCCTCTCGTTTTCAGCGTTAGGCCTTAGTCACGCCTAATTAGCGGCCGGTGACCTGCAGTTTTCCCTCCCACCACCGAGGGGCAGAGCAGAGCCACTTACAGAGGGGGAGGTGGCAGCGGAGAGGAGAGGCAGGATGCCTCCACAGGCGATGATGATGTTGTCCACCATCTGGGAGATGAGGTGGATGGTGTTGTGGACGAAGATGATGTTCTCATTGCTGTTCACAAAATCCATCACAGACTTGGTGGAGTGGCTGAAAGAAAAAATTGATATATTTTACATAAATACACACTAAAGATTCTTTGACCTTGTGAGGCCATGAGTATCACTTTCCTCAATCTAATATTACTGGCACACTCTTCAAAAAGATGTGTCCTTTTCAAATAAAGCACACTACAATTACAGATGTGTTGAAAGTGACACGTCCTTTTGGAGGGTATAAACGGAAGATGGTAAACTAGTGTAAAAAACAAAACAGCTAACCCCACAATCTGCTTGGTTTATAAAACAGAAACCCCTCACCTCCGCCAGACATGCACGTCAGTCTCCAGGGCGAACAGCAGGTCAGTGAGCAGCCTCTGGTGCATGGGAGACCATTTGAACTCTGGGATGCGGAACATGGTGGTGCGCGGGCCGGGGCTGAACTGCCGGCGCTGCTCCTCTGTCATGGGCATGCCCCTGAAACCCAGATCAACACGCAGGTCCCGCTCCAACTGGGCCGCGCTACGACCGTGGAGGGCCTGCAATGGGAAGCGCAAAAAGAGAAGGGGGGGGTGGGGGGGTTAATGAGCGAGTCAGCCAGCAGAGGGCTTTCAGTACACAATAACACAGACAAATATGCATTTCACTCATCAATGAATCAAAACCATTGCCAGAAGGGCTAGGGCTGAGACATTTTACCACACGTTCACACTGCAAGCAGCAAAATTAAGTCCCGGAAGTCCTTTCATTTCACACAGTCATTAGCCATCAACAGCCAATCAGTTTTGCATGCTTGACTTTATTTCATGTCATTCTGTTTCTTGAACAATAGGGACATGGGAATGGGAATGGATATAATCAACGTCTCATAAGTGCAAAATGGATGATAAGTTGATTACAGCCATTCAAAGTTTCCCAGTTTTCCACAACTTTTATTTAAAGGACTACAGGAATAAACGTCTAAAAAATTATGCTTGGCGAATGTCTGTATCCATCGCAAGTGCTTTTATTGATTTTTTTCAGTTTCTTTTTCATTAACGCTAGCCAATTAGCAGTTGCTAGCTAGTTATCAAAACAATATAACGTTATGAAATGCAATACGAAAGCAGTGAAAAATACAGGATTTGCCTGTTCAAAACGTTGCAGCTTAATGAGACCACGACATAGATGCAATCAGAGCCTCTCGCACCGCCCACATTCAGTCAGTACAGAGCAACCCATCAATCCAGTTGCTTGCAGCGTGAATGCGGTGTTAGAGAGGCACCTAGTAGACACTGAGACAACAAAACCAGACACACACACACACAAACAAACACACGTAAACACACCTGAGTAGTGGCGGTGGTTTGGATCTTCTTGGTATCCTTGTCCTTCCCGTCATCTGACCTCTCTGTGTCGGAGGTGGTGCTGGCTGTGTCTCCTCCAGTCTTAAGCCCTGCAGCCTCTCCCTCTGCCCCGGATGGGCCCTCTCCCTCTGGGTACTCTGGCCTGGAGGCTGCCTGGGCCTGGGCTTGGCTCTCAGCCTCAGCAATGGAGCTGATGTCAGCCAGAGGGCTCTGGATCTTGAAGGGCCCGTCCTCTGGAAGTTCCCCCGGAGCGTGGCTCTGGGTCTGGGTTAAATCTGAGCCACAGCTAGTCATGTGGGCCAGCAGGCTCAGGTCGTCACTGGCGCTGGTGGAGGAGTGAGCTGGGACCGGGCCGGATGGAGTGGGCTGGTCTGGGCTGGGCAGTACGAGGGGGTCTGTAGCTGCCAGAGCTGGGAGCAGCTTCTCATCCACCTGGGACAGATGGATGGAGTGGGGGAGGACAGGAGGAACATTAAAGAAGACTCATTAGTATGGATATATTTGGTAATATTTTTTTCTTCTTGTTGTTAAAGTAAAGTGGACAGTCTTCAGCCCTTTTTCTTTAAACAAGACAGTAAGAATGCTAAGAAGGACACAGAGTAGAGGAGATAGAGCGGAGGAGCTTTTTGGGATTCTATTCTTGACTATTAGGGGAAGATGTGGCTCCACAGGTGGGATCTTAATCAATCAATGCCAGTAAATCTATAATTCCCTACCTTGCTGAAGAGAAATCCATTGTTGCTGGGGACACTGTCCTTCTCGTCAGCCAGCGTGATGAGCGGCCCCATGTTCCCATCATCCTCCAGGCTGACTCCCGAAAGCCCCAGGCTCGCCCCTATGCCGACCCCTGACCCCGCCGTGTCATCTTTAGGTGCCAGGTTCCCATTCAGGTTCTGAACTACAGCGCAGTAAGCGCTGTCTAGGAGAGAATCGACCTCCACCAGAGGTCCGTTCTCCATTCCCCCTCCACCTCCTCCACCTACGCTTCCCCCCAGGCCTTCAGGAGACAGGTCCAGGTCATCCAGCTTCACTTCTGTGGCCTCCACCTTCTCTGCTTTAATGTCCACCAGCAGGTCATGGACCTCCACCCTCACCCCGGGGCCTGCGCTCTGCTCTCCGGGGGTCAGGGCTTCTCCGTTGGGGCGCTTCACGGCACCCTCTGCCAGGAGGTTGCGGGAGTCTCCACTGGCCCCCTCGCTGTACTCCGCCTCACTCTCAGGCGTCTGTGTCTGGGAGTTGTCGTCAATCTCCAGGTTGCCGTTGACAACGGGGGTGGGTGTGGCGGAGAGGCCGGAGATGGTGGAGACAGAGCCTTTCTTCCCCTTCTTCATGTTCTCCTCCTCCTGACGCTGGTACTCCTCGTACATCTTAGCCAAGTACTCCTTATGAGCCTCGTAGGTCACCTATAACAGAGCGTAAGGAGATGATCAGTTATGCTATCAGGACAGAAGGGATAACAGTAATTAATCCACACATTAGTAACTTCTCCACCAGGTAAAGCTTATGGGGCTTATAGTCTTTACCAAAGGCCGGACAGATTGGGCAAAAGCCTAACTGGGCTAGTAAAATTTCCACCGCTGAACAGAGGGCAGAGAAGTGATCAGTTATTAAGATTCAATATCGACCAATCAATTATATATCAGCCAGGCATAGGCTGTGCAGGTCAACAAAAGGAGAAAGAATTATAATCAATAATAGCCAATATGTACAAATCAATAAGTCCTTGTTCACCTTCTACCATACATTACGTCAAAATATCAATATAACCTAAGCAATGTGTTCCTTTAATTTGATCAGAGAGCGATCAGTTGTCAGTATCAACTAAGTGTTCAACGGTCTCTACCAACTGCAGGGAATTGACAAATCAATATCTACATCCGTCAATACATTCAGCATGAATCACATAAAGAAGCACATGACACGCAAAACACACTATTTTAAAACAAATAGGCATTTAAAGGAAAATTCCACCGTAGGATACTCTTACACTGTTATGTATTCCCATTATGTATCATCTGTGATGCTCAATGCATCCCAGGAGTTATTTTGTGATGAACTGTTGGAATTTACTTTTTTGTTGTACCCACATTCCCTCAACCTCCCTTGTCTACTTCGACTTCAATTAGTGATTTCATACATTTCCCAGAATGCCATTCGACAACACCCAGAAAATGTGCATGAACTTGTTGCATTCAGCTGTGGGTTATACGGGAAGGTGGAGAGAGCGATAGCAACAGAAAGAGCAAGAGAGTGAGTTTTTCTGGTCATGAAAAAAATTCAGTTGCACTTCTTACTCAAAACGCAATTTGTCTTGAGGCTGCATTGCATTCTGGTCTATTGAGGCTACTGTTGATGGAGAAATTGGTATCTCTGCCTCTTCTACGATGGATTTCTCCCTGTATTATTGATGAACGTCAGTGCAAAATGGTGAATCTAGAATGAAGCCCTTGTTCTTGGCTCTAACGTTTACTGCTGATGTTTTAGATAATTGGAATTAGAAAAATACCAGTCACCAAACAACAAAATTAACCCAGAAATGCAAGGTATGTTGCCAATAGCTGTTTTTTTTAGCAATGTTAACCTCTTTCAAGGTGTTTTTTTCCTTTAAAGATTAATAAGTTAAACACGCTGACCCAATAGATTTCACTTATAAAAGCCATGTTTGTCCCACTCTCACCTTGGAGTGTGCGATGGAGAGGGTGTCCACCCAGACTCTCCACCCTCCCCACTCGTACTTGATGGCGTGATACAGCAGGATCCGGAAGATGTTGTAGACCATCTCCGTTATCTTCTGCTCCTCAGGGTTCTTGGGGTTGATGTATCCCAGGGAGAACATCCAGTCCTGCCACACGGAGCACTGCAGCAGGCAGCTGCAACACGCCGCAACCATTGCATGTGAGTTGAATTGTAGCATGAGTTTGGTATTAAAAAAAATATATATTGTAACAAGCTATGCAATAAGAGCTTCAATCCAAACTAAGACATCCAACTTTTGAAAAATATGACACCTATTTTTACTAAATGTTTGCTTGTATTAAAATAAAGCGTTTTATGCATTGCTGTTAAGTTTATGTCATCTTAAGGAGGTTTGTCTAGAAAATAGATACATTTTTAATTTCATCAATGACTGATGAATTTCAGGTGATAGAATTTTCCAAAATAGATAAGAATGTTTTGCAATGAAACCCTTCATATGATGATGATGATATGATATGGTGTATCCATAGGTGCAAATGAGGGTGTGTATTTGCCCGTGAATACTCGCATGCATATTAATGTGCTGCCTGAATGTGTGCAACCCCATGTTCATGTGTGTTCTCACCGTCGGTTCTCACGGCTGTTGCTGAAGAGTTTTATCATGTCGGACAGAAACAGTCTCCTGACTTCCATCAGCTCGGCACTGGGAGTTGAGTTCTTCAGCAGGGTAGCAACTACCTTGAGAATCACTGGGAGGGGGAGAAAGGAAAGAGAGGGGTGGGGAAGGGGAAGAAGGAGAGGAGAAAGAAGAAGAAAAAAAATTATAATAAGAAAAAGAAGACGATGGAGTGGTTAGAGTAAGAGACGAGAGAGACAGGGGGGAAGAGAGTGTGAGAGAAATCAAAAGTGAGAGACACCAGCAGTGTAGCCTTCTGAATTCAGGCTTTGTTGTTTGTTTACTCGCTTTCGAACAACACTGTATTATTGGCAGACCAAAGAACACACAGAGACAGAGAGGTGTAGGCTACAGTGTTTTGTACTTACTGGGATTCTGGATCTTGACGGTGGAGTCTGGCTCAGGATGGGGTTTGTGAACTACCTGAGTACAGACCTGCTCCGTCAGAATCTACACACAGACACAGAAGATGGACAGCGGTCAGCTAAATGCCACAACAATCACAGGAATAATGAGAGCTGAGAGGAGACTAAAAGGGCATCGCTTCACGTGCGTCGCTATGCTAACATGGCATGTGGATGAGCCGCTGCCTAACGGTCACTTACCTCATACAGCGTGTTGTAAGTGGTGACAGAGACGGTGTTGGTGTGCATCATCAGCCTCTCCCCCAGCAGCGTGAACAGACTGTGTGTGTGCATGATCTCCACCTTCCTCCTGCAGGGACACACACACACACACATACACACACACACACATGCTTGTCAGTCATGACTGAATTTATGACAGTTGAAACTGACATTGGTCTGTTATTGACAGGAGGCACCATGAGGTCCTGTCAGTTATTCATGACGCCAAAGAGCAAGGCAAATTAACAACGGCAACAATCTGCAGGAGTCACTGGGGCAACTAACATATGGCCAAGAAATATTAACCTTAAATATTAACCTTGCTAGTGGGCATAGATTGTGTCTCAAAGAGGCTTTTCGCTTACAATGCTCTGTAATCACGCTTCACTGAAGACTAATGACTCCAGTGGACTTTGTTAATTACCAACTTTGAGTGGTTTTAAATTTGACATGAAAGAATAATGCTAACAGCTTCAGTAAAATCCCAGTCTGTAATCCGTATAGTGAAAGCAGCGAACTGTGCGCAGTATTTATTTTTGGTGTTTTTTTTGATCAGTTGTTGTTATCTTTGAAGAGCAGCATATTTTACTCTCTTTTATGATACATGGTAACACGGTATTTTCAATTTACGAAAGTTTCTTTTGACATAGCTTATTTCTTTGTCTGAACCAATAAAAATAAGCCTGACAAGCAGCAAACAACCCCCCCCAAAAAGACAGAAAACAGAAAATATGTAACCAAGGGCATACAGGTATACTTAAAAGAGAAATTAATGCAATGTGTCCACAAATCTGTCCTGTTTTGTCATACTGAGACGGTACCATGACTGAAAGAAAAGAAAAACCTTCCTCCCTTAATTCTATTCACAAGCTATCTGGCCTTTTCACATCAGATTTTCAAGTAATGTGAGATTTTAAAGAGTTGTCAAATTGTCAAATTAATGATGTTTTCTCTCCTTTCACTTCCTCACATATCAGCAAAGTAAGCCAAGCCAAGCCACCTTCGATGATTGCTGTTATGACAGGTATTAAAGTTCCAGATTATGATGTGATTAAAATACGTCATTTTCCATTTATGAGTAGCTGTGGTCTGACTTTGAGCTGGTATTAAGACTTTGTAAGCCTCCTCTAGAAACACACCAATAAAACTTTTAGTTCTCCTAGTTAGCTTGTGATAGTTTTTATGGATTGACTTGTGAATACACCATCTCATGCATAATGACACTTTTAAGTTCAAAAAGATGCCCTGTTTGATGCACAGTTTTGCTCTGCATTCAATCAGATCTCCATATAAAGAAACAACATTACAGAAACATTATGATTTGTCAAGCTTATCAATTAACCATCACCAGCCCACATTAGTCCAGGAATTGTATAAACGTTCTTACCATTATCTTTCCAAATCAATTTTACAACATTTTCAAAAACACCTCTGCATTAAAAAAAGATGTCCATTGGATATCTCATTCATTCACAATTTCATTGTGTACTAAACTACAGTGCACAAACCCAAGAAATTAAGTTTTAATAAATCGTTTTAAGAAATTCATTAAATTAAAATGTTTTTTAAGCGGTTAAGGAGTAACCTTAAGAAACTAGCATCAGATATCAGTAACATGAAAATATTTTTTTTCTAATGGTATTCTGGTAATATAATTTTTTGGGGGGGGCTGTATTGGCGGCTGTTTACTTCATAGTGTTCACTGACCCGAGTTAGTTACTTTATCCACCAGTTCATTCACCACTACATTACTGCAATGTACAGTACAGACTACATTAGTCTGGATCCTATATTCATATTCTATAAATATTAAAGTGACATGTAAACTTGAAGAGGCAGCGCTAAAGGCTGTTTGGTTCCAGCAGATGTTAAGTAGGTGGGGGACTGAAGGCGTGGGGCTCAGGTGCGGCACCTCAGCCCGCTCCCATGTCGTGCAGCGAGAGGTGAGCATGTCACATGGGATGAATAAATCCCCCAGCATTCACTGCTGCTGATCAAGGTTCCACCTCCCTGCGAGCACACACTGTCAAAATGATTATTCTGCCTGGGCATGATCACATTACCTCCACTGACACACACACACACACACACACACACTCCTCCCTTGTAAGCCCAAGAATTAGCAATAGTACAGCAAAGCAGGCTCATTGAGGACTGCACTGCTGTAGTTTTTCAGTTTTTGCTGCAGTGCGTTCTCTCTCTCTCGGACCTAAATATTTGGACTCCTACTCTTAGTCAAGACAGATGGAAGATTTCCCCTTCTAGGAACATTTTAAGTTCTCCTTCATTTTCTTAAGTCACCTAAATATATTTGCTGAACACTGCACCGCACAAAGGAACAAAACACAGAGACAACAAGGTACTGACTTGTGTCCGAGGTGCTTGAGGAAGTAGCCCAGGACTTTGAGGGCTTGGACCCGGATGCTCTCACTCTTCGAGGCCAGGAGCTTGCAGATCACCCTGCAACATGTCAGACACACAGCCGAGGCGATTACGTTTCAGTGGGGGAAAACGCTAAAATGCTACATATACTGAACATTATGGGTAAAACAAAATTCCTTAGTGTGGTAATAACACCCAGCACCTCACACCCATAATCACAGCCAAGAGTCAAAAGTGAACAGTTACCAACACATGTACTGACTGAAAATGTTTCTTCAAAGTAGTGTACTCAGAGGACATGAGAGTAAAAAACACAAGAGAAAACAAGGACTGCTAATTAGCTCTCTGGTAACCATAAGAGTTACCATAGCAACCAAAAGCAGGGCTAGCCATACTTAACAGGAATTATCAGCATGGTTAGAATGTGTCTTTAACTTGCTTGGTTGAAACTACCTTTTGTATAATTAATATTATACATAAATATATAGACATATATATAGGCCTGTGTAAACAAAGGTCTTCAGATCGCTAGTAACCTCAATCACAATATAGGCAATGGGATCTACTTTCATGTCAATCTGGTATCGCACCTCATCTCTGTGTGCATGTGTGTGTGTGTGTGTGTGTGTGTGTGTGTGTGTGTGTGTGTGTGTGTGTGTGTGTGTGTGTGTGTGAAGGCATTATTAACCTTATGCCGTTCCTCTGGTCGAAGGCGGGGATCATGGACGCTGGGTGTTCAGACATGAGAGCCACCAACAACTGGAGCACATCGTGGATATTCTCATCCTGCAGACAGAGAGAGAAGGAAGGAAGGCGGGGAAGTTGAACAGGTAAAGGTGAATAGGAGGAGGGAAAAAGAATAGAGGATGAAGAGGGGAGGAGAGAGAGTAGGGAGGAGGGAGGGGGGGGATTGCGGAGGAGCAGGTGGTAGTTGCGAGTAAGAATAGATATAATTGTTACAGAAAAGTACATTCTGTTCGGTCCATTGTTATACCATTTTTCATACTGTCACAACGCCGAGGCTGAGTCACACTCTCACTCGTTTAAGTGGACCATAACTCCAGCCCACAAATTATAATGCACATTCGCTTTCGACACCGGCACCACTCAACCACTCTCTCTCTCTCTCTCTCTCAGCTCTCTCTGATTCGCCCTCTCTCGTACGTTCTCTCACACCGTTGTTCTCTCTGCCTTTCTCTCTTTTATAACTCAGAAGTCAGCGTTTACCTCATGCATGGTCAATAGGTAGTTGAGGATGCTCTGTAGCTCGTCCTCTTTCACACCCCGGTCCTGTAAAAAAATAAATAACAGCTGCAGTATCTTTACCAAAAGATCCACGATCCTGTATTTTTTTTTACATCTTACAAACCTGGGATGATTCCATTAATTCTGTCCTTGGTTAATGCATTTTAACCGCGGAGCAGGAACATCCTCACACACATGCATACAAACATAGAAACACACACACACATCTATACATGTATACACACATTGTCTCGAAAACACAAAAACTACTCTGCTTTTTCAGAGTGCTGATCCATAATGCAATTCTCCACACACAGCACTTCAGATTAAGCCAGCGGTCCCCCAGGAGGGAGAAAAACAACAAAACAATGGGGGCAAAAGTGATTTCTATTGTCTATCCCAGGACCTTAAGGTATGTAATTAAGATAATAGTATACAGTTTCCTGTGTGGAGACACAAATAAGGGTACTGTACCTTTAATATGAGTTGTTTGAGGAAGAGCAGCATGAAGGCTCTGAGTGAGATGATCTCCTTTTGGGATGGCCGTGGTCCATCTGTATACACACACACACACACACACACATCAATAATTCACTGTTATTCCAGATTTCTTCATGATGATGATCAGCTAAATAAATATGTAGCACACTCTGATGTTGACTGACATTAGGTTTTGACAGTACACTTCCTCTCTGCCAAAGAGAATCAAAATTACTTTAAGACGTTTACTTGCCACAAAGCATTAGGCACCCTGGAGCGTACAGAAAGACATGTTCACACACACACACACACACACCCGCGCACACACACACAGAGCTTGCATTGTGAGAGAACTGTTCATCACTCTCATTTGTAGTACGTTTCCGACTTTTTACCCCTAGAGGCAAGTTGTTTATCTGGATACTTTACAGACGCACTAATCCAACTGATGGCAAATTTACAAACGCATGAAAAATCATCCAAACTCATCCAAAAAACCAATGTAATCCAATGTATCTACCTTGATTTAGACACCTGATTGGTTGTTTGCTTTGGCGGGCTGCACAGTAGAAGAAGCCAAAAAACAATAAGCTAAATACACAAAGCTAAATACACAAGAGCACTTGAAGCGCAATAGAAACTATTTCTCATGTGGGTCCTATGTCACTGCTGCCTTAGGAGTTTGGCAACTTTTCCATTGTCAAAATATTTGGCAGCCATTTTGTGGTGATTCATAACCGCCAGAGACATCCATTACCTTTGAAAATGTACTTTAAACACCACAACGATTAATGAAAATCACAATTCATGGAATTTCGTCTCTGGTGTCAGTTCTTTCTGAAATGTTGCTGCATTTTGCTTCTAAATATAGAAAGTAGAGGCTTTAGAACTCCATATTGCCTCTGAAAATAGAGCACAGAAGTGCTTTCAAAATGTTGTTTCAGAAGAAAAGTGATAACTCGGATTAACATCCGAGTTATCACTTAGCATGGCATTTTCATTGTTGTGGTTATGTTTCACCGTTTTTTGAGGTGCTTTAATGTATACGTCAGATACACTAGAAGCCTATGGGCTGTGATGAATCAGCTCAAAACAGCTGCTTACTCCATTCTCACTAATGGAATAAGGTGCCAAATGATAGTCTGAGGAATCAATTTTGATCAAAGCAAGAATGATGTAAGACCCTCCTTTTAAAAATAGCAGTATTGTCCTTGGTCAAAACTCCCACTGCAACCAGCCAACCTTGATTTTCCTTTTCATACTCCCTCTCCTTTTTCCTCAACTACATATCTACAGTTGTCATTAACAATCCAAGACTGAATTTACTATTACACCCACACTAATGTTTTTTATCATTACTCTGCATACCCAACAGAGGTTTGTTAAGTTCATAAGGCTATAATAAATACTTAAGCAATCCTGATTGTCACTGCACACTTAGCTGTGTCAGGATGTTTTCATTTGACCTTATTTTATGTGAGCGACAATGGGACCCATAGGACAGAACTGCAAGTGCAAAGTCTGTGTTTAAGGTAAGCTGAATAAAATGCATCTTGTCCTCTCAGAACACTTTCAAGTGATATTTGACCCGTAACTGCTTAGCTAGCAGAAGCCAGCGGAGAAAAATCTAAAGACTGTGGGGGTGGGAGAGGAGGAAGGCACTGTAGGAGGATATGAAGCCTCCCTCTCCATTTCTTTGTCATACTGTGCTGACCTTGATTCGTTTTAGTGTGTGTGTGTGTGTGTGTGTGTGTGTGTGTGTGTGTGTGTGTGTGTGTGTGTGTGTCCGAGTCTGTTCACCTGCACTATACAAATCCAAAACATGACACTGAAGCCTTCCCTAGTGATAAATCATCCTTATCTGTCATGTTGTTACATGTTGGTAGGATGGTGGCACTCACCATCCATCACAGTCTCTATTACTCAGCTCTGTGTCAAATGTGTCTGGATTTATGTGTGTGTGTATGTGTGTGTGTGTGTGTGTGTGTGTGTGTGTGTGTGTGTGTGTGTGTGTTGTGTACCAGGTGAGCATGCGCAAGCGTTTCACGCTACCTCTGTTTTAAAGGTATTTTGTTAACAGGCTTGAATAAAGCTCATGTTCATCTAAACAGTTTCCCTTGGCCACCTTTAATTATTGTCTTTTACTCTTTGAGTTTACTTCTCTTTCTCTCTTGCTCCTTTTATCTTAATCTCACTCAACAGTTGTCTCCAGTCATTGTGCAAAACAAATGAATTTTGTTCTGCGAGATAATGACAACCTGGAAATATAAAGACTGAGAGAGGTTTCTTTTAATGAGTGTGTGCAGGTGTGTGTGTGTGTGTGTGTGTGTGTGTGTGTGTGTGCTGACTTTGAGTCTCCCGCAATTATACACATGCATTGATTTGATCTAAAAAAAATTATGTGAGCACAAATTTGAGGTTTGTGTGATCACTTGTGGCAACATAAAACATTTACCACAGGGCTTATGTAAGCAGCTTTTCTGAAACCACAACTCTTGCTTGATGTTTTTTGATGAATTATATCATGTTGCATTACATTACAGGATCATAAGATAAAGAAGTGAAAATACAGTATATATTGAGAATGGTATATCTGATGTTGTTAGCATAAAAAATTCTGATAAATAATGGCTCAAATTAAGGCATTGTATGACAAATATTGTGCCTTAATTTCTTATGTCTCTGTTGAGTCACATTCTTATTCCCCTCAAAAAATGGCTTTTTCTATTTGTGTTTCTTTTCTATTATCTATTATCACAACCAATGTATCTGACTAGTACAAAAGCATGAGGTACATGATAAGACAGATGCTCTCTCACTTTGAGGTCCAGAAAGCAATCTGTCAACCAGTGCAGCAACAAAGCAACAAGATGAACCAACATCAAATTAAGATGTCTGCAAAGAACTATGCACATCCAACCTGTTTTAGACCAGGTGCTGGATAAAAATACACCTATCTACCTACCTATATCTGCTACTTAGATTCAAGCTCCTAATACCTGATTGCAGCACAATTGAAGACATTTTCATCCATGAGGCCCATTGTGCACGTTTTAAAGATCTGTCCATTACTATGCTAATTTATCCCCTCAATGCATATCACGTACTCATAGTCGAGAGCACACAAACGTAGACTTCCAAACCATAACAAGCACATCCTTTAGCTTTGAAAGACCATTAGTACATGGCTTAGGCTAATTGCTGCCATTATCGGCAGTTCTGCACGGGGCTCAATTCTAGTAGCCAAACAGCAATATCGCCAAAAAGAAAGAAAGCCAGACAGCCGTTTGATTAGAAATTCCAAAAGCTCCCTTGCATCTGTCAGTCAAATCTGTCTGTTGCCATGGCAACATGGGATGCGGACTGATAGTCAGCGGAGAGTCACGGGCAGAGGAAGAGGTTGATTAAACTGAATGGCACGCTCAGACCTTTCCTAAGCCCTGGTGTGTGGCTACTTTAACACTGCTCCCTGCTCAATTACAAAGGGGATCGGGGCATGTTGAAAATATAAAAATTTCACTGGCAGTGTGCTGCATTTTGAATACAAAATGTTTTATACATGTAATTCTTTGACTAACAAGAAAAAATACCAATACATTGCATTCAAGTATAAAAGGCATGTGCACACATTTGACTACAAGCATGCAAAACAAGAGATTTCTGTTACATAGGCATCACACATCTTTTTTTTTTTTATCCAACAGCATGCACGCTCTTTTCCAGCAAGGACCTGCTTCACACTCACACTCAGACACTTACACACATTCACACCAAGGAGCTGCCTAGTTCTACGGCGGGCAACTGACCAGCTGAGGGCAAAGTGCCTTGCTCAAGGGCAGCTTGACGGTAGTTGTTAAGGGAAGGGAGAGCGTTACTCATCCACTTCCCCCGCTCTAATGTTCCCAGCCGGTCAGAGGAATCAAATTTTCTGGTCACGAGCCCACATCTCCAGGCTACCGCTAATTATCTTTATCCCCAAATTCCATTCCCCCACGTGTGTGTGTGTGTGTGTGTGTTGCATGGTAGGAAGGACACAATTTCAAGTTAAGTGACACTTTCCTGTCATGATTTCCATGTTGAAAAGATGATCAAATTGCTATTTGTATTATAGGCAAATTAATATAGAATTAATATTTTGATCTAACTTTAAATAAGTTGTTTGTTCAAAAATCCAAACCCAATTAACATTTAGTTAACTATTCAAGACTGTATATTTACTGTAGTTCTCAGTTAAAACAGAAAATGATTTTATAATTTCACAACGCTTCAAGCTAGTTTCAAGGTCATTGCTGCTCACAGTATAGGCTACATACAATTTATTGCAACATTCCTATCCATTAAAAAGAACAGTAGTATATTTTCCTGTTTTAGTGGGTAATAGTGGATGTCACGCTTTTCAAGCGGTGGGTATCTTATTTTGGAGCAAAGCTCTTAATACACCTGTAGAGACTACCCACTCTACATTTTTATGACAAGGATGAAATGGGCTTGCAAATAGGATCGTTACCTGACACTGCTCTAAAGAAGACAGGGTTTTAACAACCATTAAGGAGGGAAATAACAACAAGTGTGTAAAGGATGAGATTATTGTGTGAATTCAAAAATAATCTAGATCTAGTATAACTAAAAATAGCTTTTGTATTACTGCTGTTTGTTTGACCTCCTGAACATTATATACAGTATATATTAAATGGATTTAAGCTAGTGGGAGTACAGAGTGGGAGAGAGGAGGAGGATAATTTGACACACACACACACACACACACACACACACACAAAGGAAGACAAATGGATAGATAGACACACACTATAGTGCAGTATATATAATGTCAGGTCAGGCCTCGTGTCTTTAAATCTCCAGTGGTGTTCATTAGGAGTGTAGGAGGGACTTTCATTGTTCCTTCTTCTTCTTCTTCTCCTCTCTGCTGCTTCTCTTTCTCTCTGGAACTCTAAAGGTGGCAGTGTGTGTAAGTGTGTGTGTTTAAGTGTGTGCGTGTGAACATACCAAGACCTTTGGGAGTGATTCCACTGCACTCCAGTGGGTTGCTGGCCCAGTAGTAGTACTTGAGCGTGTGCATCAGCTGCAGGACAGTGCCGACGCGGCGGATGGTGGTGTAGATGGTGGCGGTGCCGATGAACTCGGATGACAGATACGTGTAGAGGGAGAGCTGGACCTGTTTATACATACACACACACATAGATACGGATACATACACACACACACACACATGAGGAGATGGACAAAAACAAATTGTCAGACAGCTGCCGGGGAAGAATGAATCGACGGCGCATGTTTACAGAGTGTTCAAACAAAGAGCAAAGAGTTTTATTGCGGGAAGACAGCCACAGGGGAACAATAGGAAACCTCCCTCCAGCGAAAGCAGCGATGCTCTCCACACTCGGTGTTATTTTTGTTGTTTCTGCGCCTGAAGCCGTCAAGCCTCATCTGAGGAGCTCCTTACACGGCGCTGACATTTAAAGAGGGTGCTCTCCATTGCTCGTTCACTCCTTCCTCTCCTTCCCCCTGTTCCCTTTTTCCCCTCTCTCAATATTCCTCCGACCATTTCCCTGCTGCCTGTATACGGACTCCACTCTGCTGCACGCTCACAAATCTCTGAGCTCATTACGGTGACCATGACGCTAAGGACCAGCCTTAACGAGGTAGCTCTATTTAAGCGGTTGGAATTAGTGAGGAGCCGTGCCCCGGCCGCACCACATCACAGCTCATCTGGAATAGAGAGAGAGAGCATTTGGCCGGCTTAAATGGCCGTCATTACATTACATTTTACACATTTAGCTGACGCTTTCTATCGAGCGCGATTTACAACGAGTTCAGCCGTAGAGCAAGTTTAAATTCCTAGATGACCGGCATTACAGGCGGCACCTAGTAAGGATCACAATAATCAGAGCCACACTGCCCCGACAGCACTTCAAATATTCCTGCGTCTCTGAAAGGATTATTATGTTTGCTAGAAGTGCTAGGTAAAGAAAACAGGAGCGTTATTTTCAGTGCGCGTGGCTGTAGGGGATAAAAGTTATGAGAGACACGATTCAGATGCGATTCCTTCAAGTCCTGAATGTAACCAAGGCTAGTCTTGCCAATAATGGAGGCGATGATAATACACTGAGAAGTGGACTGGACACAGGCAGAGGACAGAAAATAATAAAGCTCACTGGGAGAAAGAGCCGTACGGGGGAAAGTAAGATTAAAGGATTAAAAGATGCTTCTTTGTATTGCTGGTTACTAAGTTGATTATAGTATGTTTTGTCCTCATTACAACCCGTTTGCACTGTTATTAAGTGACAATTCATCCGTATTATATTCATGCTCACTTCAAGGTAAGGACACCATTAGGCAATCCTCCAGTCTAGCTATTATCATGTGTCATGTGGTGACGAGTCATCTAAGGCAGATATATTTAGTTTGTGTTGGAGTCTGAGTTTCAGACAGATCCTCCTGAGCTGCTGTTCTGCAGCAGCAGCGGCTGCCAGGTCGCGTTTCTCCCGTCTTAACTCGGCATGCCCTGGAGACTAGTACTGCTGCACCCGGGAGCCAATCACATCGCAGGGTCAGAGGTGGGGAGACGGGGAGTCAGGAAGCACTGAAAATAATGGAGGTAAGAGCCGACTGGCCCCGCAGGGACGGCAGGAACACTCACATCTAGTTCAGAGCGAAGGAGGAGAGGAGGAACCTCAAACTACACGTCTCTCTGCTGTCCTGAGGTCTTTTCAAATGCCACTTTTCCTCCGTGTTTCCTCCTCTCTGCGTGTTCTGTCCTTTCCCTGCGAGATATGCCAGCTCCTCCTTCCGTGTCCTGCAAACTCCTTTGTTAACATACTGTAAAGGGCAACGGCCCCTGGGATGTCAGTCCCTCCCTCCTCTTTGTTTTATATTCCTTTTGCCTGCTTCAATTTTCCTTGCCTTCAGACAAAGCCCTCATTGTTCTCCTCTCGTAAACTATACACAGAAAATACAATTTCTCTCTCTCTCTCTTTATCTCTCTTTTTCGCCTTTTGCAGTATTCTGCTTCAATTTATGCCTGGCAGTCTTTCACTCATCAACCGCCTTCTTCAAACCAAAAATGCCTCGACTTTAATTCACTTTCTCTCACTGTGACAAAAGCTTTCTACTGCTTCAACGTCTACCCTGTTTAGCAGCAAGGTCATACAAACACATACACACACACACTGTACATATAAACACACACAGACCTTGGCAGGGGTGTGTATCCAGATGGCGGCGTTGAAGAGGACGTGGTCACAGAGCTGTTTGAGGAGTGGCGCTCCGTGTGGTAAGCCGTCCAGATACTTGGCGAAGGACAGGAACTGCTCCAGTACGGCCCGGGTGATGTGGACCCGCGACGACTGGACACAGGACAGCAATTATTACCCATGATTTAACCAGATCAGATGGTCAATCAATGTCCTATTGCGTGGATGACCTTGTAAAGTGTCTTGTAAAGCAGTGATTCTCAACCTTTTTCATAAAGGACCCATAATTTAGTCCACATTAGGGCCATGGACCCCCATTTGATGAGATTTTGTTTCTCGAACCCAAATCTGAGAATATTTTTATTGTTAGATATGATTTTGTTCAGAATTCCATGACTATCTGTATTGTAGGTAGAGAGATAACAGTGAAATTATGATCAAAATAGTCTTTTCTTCTACATCCTCTAATTGTGTTAACTTCTTGTAAATAAAATAATGGTGAAGTTTAACAATTCATACATCTTCTGGGGACCCCCTGGAACCCTCTCAAGGACCCCTGGTGGTCTCCGGGCCCCACGTTGAGAACCACTGTTGTAAAGTGTGTTTGGGTACCTTGATAAACACTACTAGATAAGTAGAAGGAGTACCAGTTGTAGATTCAATGTCAGAATAGCAAATATTAACATGTCACACTGTATAGCGCTTAGGCCTTTTGCCCAAAATCATACTGACATGTGGTGTGAGTGCGAACAGACAAAGGCACATACAGTATACTGACCTTTTCCAGCAGGTACCCAATCACTAGGAATCCCTTCCCTCCCAGCATCTGCTCCTGCATGGCCACTGAGCTCTTCAACAGCTCCACCAGGAACGCCAACAGGGTGGCACTGCAGCACATACACAAACACATGCATGAGCAAACACACATACACGTACATGTATAAACACACACACACCCAAACACATATTTCATTAAAAAACTGTTTTGAAATCTGGCTTCTACATGTTCTCCTTGGTTATTTCTGGTCTGCAGCATAACTGTGAATATCCAAGGTTGATCTTTCAGATGGAACATTCTTACACTTCTTACAAGATCTTTCTCATGTGCCTTTTTCACTTCCCTTCCCTTTTCCTTGTTTACTCTTTAGTTTCAGTAGTATCAGTTACAGTAGGTGCTGCAGTTTAAGGATCGCTCTTATTTGGATGTTTACATCATGATATATGGATAGTTGTTCAGTAATTGTATTGTAAATGTTATTTTTTGGGCAGAATAAACAATAAGGCTGTTCCAATTACGGGACAGAAATCCTAGCTGGGGGGCAATTTACCAGCTGTGGGTCCCATCTAAAATGAATGTAAAGGACAGATTCTTTCATTCCTTCTTTCCTTCCTTCATTCCCTCCATCATGCCTTTTACCCGTCTTCCATCAGTGCCCACTATCCCCCCTCTTCACTTCCTTCCCCAATCCCTTCACCTCTGTCTTCCATCCCTCTTCCTCGCCCTTGTTACTTGCCATCCCACTCACCAGACTGTGGTGTCCACAGTGCTGTCGTTGAGCTGTCTGTAGTCCAGCTGGGAGAAGAGAGGGAAGAGGACTTGGATGCCTCCTATAGAGTGGATGGCACTGTGGATGGAGTGTGTCACGATGGCCTTCACATCCTGAGGAACGGAGAGACAGGCTGTTAGTGCAGAGAAAAACACACACACACACACACACTCAGACACAAACAAACACACTCACTCACCGACTGCAACAAAACACTAAAAAGCCCTTGTACACAGACTTACAGTAGATTCAGTGATTATTTTGCAAGATTTTGTGCACCTTGTTGCATCTTTCATCACAATACAAACAGACATTATAAATTAAATTTTTCAGTATTTATATATGCCAGTATTTTAAGCATTAATTGTGAAAATATAATTATAAACAATTACTTAGTATTACCAGACCTGGGCCAATTAGCATTTGCAAATAATTCTTAGCGTTTTTGAAGAACCAGATGGATGGGGTTTGCCAGATACAGTGAGTTCCAGAAAGTGTAAACAATCACAGGAAAGTATGTGACAGTCAATTTTGTATTTTTTGTCTCCTGACAATGCAGGAAAATAAAGTTGTGCTGCAGTAAACCCCTTTATATTCCTGTGAGCAGGGTAAAAGAAATGCTAAGAATTATTCATAAATGCGATTCAAGCCAGGTTTGATTCATCCTCTGACAAAGCACTGCTCATCCGTCCAGAAAACTCTGGCCACACTGACCTGCAGCATGAGCGCGTGTGGAGAGTGGACGAAGATGGAGGGGTTTTCCCTGGGCGAGGACTCCAGGCAGAGCTGGGCGTCCGTGGCCTTGGCGTTGTAGGTGAAGGAGATGGAGCTGGCCAGCTTGCCGTCGTACAGCACCTGCTTGTGGTGCTCAGCCAGGTGGATGTCACTCTCCGACTTAAACTTGAAAGTGCTCTGTGGAGACAGGGAGAGGAGGAGGAGGAGGAGGAGGAGGAGGAGGAGGAGGAGGGGCGGTTAGGGAGGTGACGGGGGGTGGGTGAGAGCGGCAAAGAGACAGAAAAAAACTGGAATCAGATACACTCATTACTTATCAAGAGACAGGAGGAGTGCGAGGGCATGTGTGTCTGCGTGTATGAGTTCAACACCCAAAATGGAGTCTGTCTAATTGCGGCGATGAGCCGTGTGTAAACAACACAGCATTAGCTTAATGAACACAGCGCTAGCCCAGGCACTAATTCGATTAGAACAGAATGAGAGAGGGAGAGCGGCTGTGTGGGAGACATTCATTCTCTCTCTTTGTAGTCGACCAACATAAAACACACACACATTATTACTCTACTTGTGAGGACCTTCCACTGACCATATTATTCACTAACCTTAACACTCTCCACAATATGCCAAACCTTAGCCCTTAACCTTAGCTTATTCTAAAATGAACACCAAACTCAAGTCCTAGCCCTGAAAAAAAAAGTTAGGACTGGCAAAATGTCTTCACTATGGAGGATAGGAAAACTGTAAAGAACTCTAAGGAACACTTCAAATAGAGACACCCTCTCTTCTTTTAGCAGCTACCTTGGAGAAAAAAAAAAGAGAAATGCCAATGAATCTACATCATCCATGGAGAAAGGGGAAGAGTGTGTTGTGTGTGTGTGTGTATTTGTTGTGTCTACGTCTGTGTCTGTCTGTGAGGCCAAATATCCCGCGGCTGCGCCGATAACGCACATGTGGAGTCACCCAGATGAAAGGCCAGCGAGCTGCTCTGCCACTCTCTGCAGCAGCTCCGGGCGAGGGGGCGCTCTCCCCTCCGAGCGCCTGGGTCCCCAGGTGCCTCGCTCAGCCCGACTGCACAGGAAAGCCCCGGGCTGCTCACACACCTGGAGGCCCCGTCCCGTTCCAAACCTTTCATCTGAGGTCTGCTGTAGAAGATGCGCCCTGAGCGATTCTTACCATGCAATACAAAACTTCACAGTGATGCAAAGAGCACACTGCACAAAGGAGAGGGCTCTAGAGAAGCAGCCTGGGCTCAGTGCAGCATCCACATCTCAGTCCAAAGGCCGAATACAAATCTACCGCTATCCACCAGTGTCTTAACCTTAACCTCTTCTTTCTGTCCACTTGTGTTTTGACAAGGAGAAGGCTAAATTAAGACACACAAGCAATTTTTCAACACAAAACACGTGCCCACTTGTATAGACCAGTAAACAGAGGTGCTGATAGAGTAAATATAAATAAACTGAATGCTACTCTGCCTGCAGCACACTTGGGCACGCACACACACTTCTTCGGTCTTGCCAAGGTGCCAACGAAACGTGAATTGCACTAGTAATTACATGATAGGACAGCATGCATGGTTTTTTTTTCTCTGTCTTCTTAACATATTGCTCTGCCCGTGAAGCATGAGAGTTGGTGACCCTGTGTTAAAAAGCTATCTATTAAACAGCTGTGTTAAAAAGTGTATCCATTAAAAGCTTACCAATAATTCTGTAGCATTTGAAGGCACAATCAATCAAAAACACAAATATATTGCTCATAGTTTTATTTTGAGGGTTTGGCGGGCCTTCTGCACTATAAATTAATACGGAATAGCCTGAATATGACATTAATATACTTATTAACATGCATGATTTTTGCAGTGTAAGCCTATTTAATGTGGTGTATTTATGTAGTGAGTGTGTGTGCTTGCGCCTGTGTATACATGTAGGTGTGTGTGTGTGCGTGTGTGCGCGCGTGGGCTTATATTTACGTTACCCGGCTAAACGAGGGAGGCAGGTAGCTGAATGTGTAAAAGAGCTTTGCTGACTCTTAAAAGTCTTTAGGGCCGTATAGAGGGATTCCACAGGCGGACTGGAAATCAGGGGAAACATGATAGAACGATGGAAAAGTCTAGACAACATGCAAGCGGTGCAAATTATTACATATGTAAAGCCTTCACATTCTTGCGTGAACACGTAGGTCTCCCTCACCTGGTCGCACAAAACACACGCGGAGGAGCTTAAAGCGACATCCCCGGCCTGTCTCACACCTGAGAGCCACAGATACGACACTGGCCTGCAGTGATAACAGCACACATCTACTGCAGTCAGCTTAGCTTAGGCCGCCCCGCATCTCCACACACACACATACACACACACACACACAGAAAACTACACACCAAGACTGCTTTTACTCCAAAATGAGGTCTCTGCCATTTGTAAAGAGGCAACAGCTTCTCTTGCAAAAGGGTATGAGGGTAAAGCTCATTTTGGAATATTATTTAAGTTATTAGATATATACACATGTTATTACTCTACTTGTGAGGACCTTGCGCTGACTATATTCATTCCCTAACCCTGTCCACAAGATGCCAAACCTTAACCATTAGCCTAACCTAAACCTAATCCTTACTCTAAAATCAACCCTAAACTCAAGCCCTAACCCTGAAATAGTGCCTTAAAAAAGTGATGACTGGCAAAATGTCTTCGATATGGAGGCTTTTCATCATCTTTCCATCCTTCCATTTGGTCCACCTAAGTATAGCAACACACGCATCAACACTTAAATGGGAATGGAAAAATGTAAAGAACTATATATTTATTATTATATACTTATTTGATGTATAAATACCTTACAAGACTGTTATTTTAGACAATGGAATCCTGTAGGATTTTTGAAATGGTGAAATAGCGAAACAAACATTTTTAAAAATGGATAAGGCATTTTGAAACCTGTCAAATACACTGAGGCAACATAATGTAGTAGATTAAACACACACATGTGCACGCATACACACACACACACACACACACACACACACAGAGAAACCTACAATACAGGTGTCCCGGCACACACATGGTTCATTAATTATGTGGTGGCCAGCTTGTTGGCAGTGGCGTACAGTGAGGACATCTGGACACTCCTGGTGAAGAGTGCAACCAACAACACACTCATTAACATGTGTGTAACAGGACGTACACATGAAAACACACCCCCACACAGAGAGAGAGAGAGAGAGAGAGAGAGAGAGAGAGAGAGAGAGAGAGAGAGAGAGAGAGAGAGAGAGAGAGAGAGAGAGAGAGAGAGAGAGAGAGACAGACAAGAACACTAGAGCATTCTTCCACCAAAACCCCCCAAAAACAAGAGGTAATGTTCCATCTTCTTCTGTCATTAGGAGAGCATGGAAGTGCTACACTAGACAAAAGCATGCACACACACACACGCACACACACAGCATGTCGGGCATCATGAGCAGAGCCGAATGAGAAGACCTTGAACACCCTCACTGTGCCGACGGCTTGTTTAGCAGACCGAGCAGAGTGTCTGTCTGTCTGCCTTTTGCTCCTCATTACCGCGCAGTAACACTGACACTGGCTGAAACCAAGGGCCTACACACAGCTAAAGACACACACACACACACACACACACACACACACACACATATACACAGGCAGTCCTCTTCACTACCGATTAGGCAATACCCCAGGAGCAGCAGGAGTAAGCTTGTCATATACACACATCATCATCTGCATGAAGTCATGAGAATAAGGAGGGTAGAGCTGTATTCGCATTAAGACGGGGAGCTGTGTGACACAAGCTGAGTCCCACGAGCGTTTTCCTTTAGCTGACTGAAAAACCAGTCCACCCATCATTACGATACAATACCAGCACCAAGGCCCGCGGCTTCAAAACAACCGAGCCACTTAATGGTCTCTTCTGGGCATCTGAGAAGCCCATTCTGCGCCATGCAGAGAGGCAATCATCTGACTGATCAGCCTCAGGAACCGTGCGCTGTGACAGAGAAAGGAATCAGTATGCAAGGCGGAACAGTGGCAAACCCCAGGCCTGTGATCATTAGGCAGCGCATGTGAGAACAGAACTCCACAGTATAACGTGCCGCATGTTGTATTGTGTGAGAAAGTGAGTGTGTGAAAGAAAGAGAGAGAGAGAGAGAGAGAGAGAGAGAGAGAGAGAGAGAGAGAGAGAGAGAGAGAGAGAGAGAAAGAGAGAGAGTGAGAGAGTGAGAGAGAGAGTGAGAGAGAAAGAGAGGGAGAAGTGTGAAGCTGTCAAGTGTATAAATCTGTGCTCCCATGTCGCAAGATGCTTTTCCATGTGACGTGATATACTGAAAACAATATGCGAAGTGTAAATGGTTATAAATCTATTCCATAATATACCCAACACCAGTGGTGAGCATCCTCATTCTAGAAACTGATTTTATTTGACCTGTACTGCATGCTGTCAATATGTTTCTGCTGTTCCTGTTTCTTCCATATCACCAAGTCAATCTCACAAGTGGCGGCAGCGGTGACTCCAAGCCAGTAGGGGCGGTTAAGATCATGACCAGAGGCAAAAAGGCAACAGGTACGATGGACTGTCTACAAGATGAAGGCGTGGGTGATCCTGACCTGCAGGGGGTGACAGGTGGTCAAGTCCAAGAACCGCAGAACGTTGCAGAGCTCTCCAGCCTTTTGCAGGGCCTGATGCAGCAACAGTCTGACAGGGAGGCCAGGTGGGAACAGGAGTGGAAACGCCAGGAGGAGCACTGGAAGAAGGTCCAGCATCAGTTTTCCCAGCTCCAGCAGGAGGTTCGGCAGGACCCCCAGAACCGCCAGCAGCCGGCAGAGGGTGACACAGCAGACTCCTTTTTTCTTTCTGTGCCACCACTAGAGCGACCAGCTGCCCAAACGGTTCCGGTGAGACCTGATCCTGACCCTGGTCCCTTTGAGGTCTCTGAGGGGCAGCCATCCAGTCTGGGGGGTGAGTTTTCCTGGGTGGAAAGGCCCCAAGATGCAACCTTACCATGAAGATGAGGACATTGAACATTACCTGACAGTGTTTGAGAGAATAGCATATGCATGTCAGTGGCATCCAGAAGAGTGGGCTTTGCATCTGGCCCCACTGCTCACTGGCAAAGCCCAAGCTGCATATGTTGCAATGGACATTGAGGAAACAATGAACTATGTTAAGGTCAAGAATGCTGTTCTGTATAAATATGAAATCAATCCAGAGACCTATCGTATCAGATTCCGTACCAGCGTCGTGGGAGATGACGAGACACCCAAGGAGCTGCAGGCTCTTCTCAAGGACCTGTATGACAAATGGATGGCTCCTAAAGAAAAGACCAAAGAGCAGATTGGAGATGCCATTGTCATGGAACAGTTCTTGAGAATCCTGAACCCTGAGCTCCGGACCTGGGTCAAAGAGCGCAACCCCACGTCTTCCAAAGAAACTGGCAGAATCTTTCCTGGCTGCCTGCCGGACTTCAAAAGGGTTCCCCACTCTCAGATTCCACTCTGCAGCTTCATCTGGTAAACCAGCAGGTGGTAATGGGCATAGAGCCAGAAATTTCAAGCAAGGGCCCTGTGACAGTAATATTAAGGAGTTCAGCATGTCACTTATGCGGTCAGACAGGGCACTTCAAGGCAGATTGTCCAACCCAGCATGTCAGTAAGACCTACATGGGTTTTGCACCCAGATCAGATGGCATGCAATTGGAAAGTAGGGAGCAGCCAGAGTGTTTGGACAAGGAATGGAAAGCCTGTGTATTTATTGAGGATAAACCATGTGTAGCCCTCTTAGACTCAGGCAGCAATCACACCTTGATTAGGCCAGACTGTCTTCCTAGGGATGTGATTTTCGATGAAGGAAAGGTTAGCATCTGGTGTGTCCATGGCAACAAGGTAGAATACCCCATAGCTGAGATAGCCATACAGGTTGAAGGTCAACAGTATTTGCTTGCAGTCGGTGTAATAGAGAAGTTCCCATACCAGGTAGTGCTAGGCAGAGACCTCCCAATCCTCTGTGAGCTCATAGCTAGTCACAGGGTTGAGCAAGGTTCTAGCAGAGCCAGCGAGGGTATGGTAGCAGTCACAAGGTCCAAGCAAATCCAAGCAGAGTCTGAACTAGCTTTGGGGTGGGATGAGCTACCTTTTGCAGATGATGATGTGCCAGGTGCTGAGGGAGCCAGTCAGCCTCAAGCCAAGAAAAGCAGGAGACAGCGAAGGCAAGACAGACTGAGGTGAACTGAGCTAGTAGAGCCTGTGCCGGAACTTGGTAGTTCTGAGATGCAGCTTATTCCTAGTAACATCACTCAGTTGCAGAGGGAGGACCCTTCTCTAAAGCCCCTGTTTGCCAAGAGTGGCCCTGAGTCAACCCAATTGACAGAGAAGGGCAGTGAGGTCTTCGTGTTGAAGGGAGAACAGTTGTTTCGCCGCAGCAAACTAGGTGACCAGCTAGTTGTTCCCCAAAGTTTAAGGCCCATTATTCTCCAGCTGAGCCATTCTGTTCCTTGGGCAGGCCATTTAGGTCAGCTTAAAACCTGCTCAAGGATGATTTCTCACTTTTATTGGCCACAGCAGTACACAGACACTGTCCAATATTGTAAAGCATGTCCCCAGTGCCAGTTAACAGCCCCAGGCAGAAAGGGAGATAGGGCCCCACTAGTCAGCATGCCCATTATTGACATCCCCTTCTCTCGCATTGCCATGGATATTGTCGGCCCACTAGAGAAGAGTAGTTCTGGCCACAGGTACATACTGGTAGTGTGTGACTATGCTTCAAGACACCCGGAGGCATTCCCACTAAAGAAGATCAAGGCCTGTCAGATAGTCAACTGCCTGGTCCAGCTGTTCTCTAGAGTTGGGATCCCAAAAGAGATCATTACGGACCAGGGGACTAACTTCACCTCTAAGCTGCTCAAGGTGGTGTATAAGATGCTGGGGATCCGTGGGGTGAGGACAAGCCCATACCATCCACAGATTGACAGCCTTGTACAAAGATTTAACAAGACTCTGAAATCCATGCTGAGGAAGTTTGTGATGGAGACGGGATCTGACTGGGATCAGTGGCTCCCTTTCCTCCTCTTCGCCTATGGGGAGGTACCCCAAGCTTCCACAGGCTTCTCCCCTATCCAACTCCTGTATGGCCATCCAGTGCGGGGTCCACTGGACCTGAAGGAGGCCTGGGAGGAACCGAAGCAACAGCAGCACTGCAGTGTCCTCTCGTATGTGTTGAAGATGAGAGACAAGCTTGACCAGTATCAAGAGCTTGCCAACAGCCATCTAGCCGGTGCCCAGCAGCTTCAGAAGGAGAACTATGATAAGGCTTCCCGGAGGAGGTCTTTCCATCAGGGCCAGAAGGTTCTACTACTTCTGCCAACTTCAGATTCAGGCCTCTTGGCCAAGTGGCAGGGGCCATACGAGGTCACAAAGAAGGTGGGTCCCGTAACTTATGAACTGTATCTACCTGACCGGCGCAAGAAGCACCAGGTGTTTCACTTGAACCTGCTGAAGGAATGGGTGGACCAACCAGAGTCGATCCCCATAGTCGATGAGGAAGAGCTGCAGGAGCAGTATTTTCTTTCTTCAGCTGGGATCCAAATACTAGGCCTGAGTCATCTAGCATCTGACCGTCGCAAGGAGTTAGAGGCACACATGCCTCTTGAACTGTTCAGTTTACAGCCTGGTAGAACAGACGTCATTCAGCATGAGATCCGTCTCCTCTCTTCAACACAGCAACCCATCAGGGAAATGTCCAGCAGAGTTCCAGCAAAGCTCATTCCAGCGCTTTAGCAAGAGGTCGAAGACATGTTGGTGATGGGAATCATCAAACCCTCTCGCAGTGAGTGGTGTAGCTCTGTGGTGCTGGTCCCTAAGAAGGACGATCCAAAACTGAGGTTCACCAAGGTGGGGAAGGTCGAGGCCATTGAAGCCCGTCCATTGCCATCTACTAAGAGACAGGTACGATCGTTCCTAGGGTTGGTCGACTGGTATCGCCGATTCATCCCTAATTTCTCTTCCCATTCCGCAGTTCTCAGTGATTTGACCTGAAAATCCAGCCCCGCTAAGGTTAAATGGACACCAGTATGTGAGGCTGCTTTTAATGATCTGAAAAACTGTTTGTGCAATGAGCCTGTGCTGCAATGCCCAGATTTTGATCTCCCTTTCACTCTGCAGACAGATGCTTCCGGAAGGGGTCTTGGGGCTGTGCTGCTGCAGGGAGAAGGGGATAACCAGATGCCGGTGCAGTACATCAGCCGCAAGCTTTTCCTGAGAGAAGTAAGGTACTCAACTGTTGAGAAGGAGGCCTTGGCAGTGAAGTGGGCTCTTGACTCCTTAAAGTACTGATCTGACTGATCTGATTGGCAAGGAGTTTCTTCTAGAGACTGATCATCGGGCTCTGCAATGGATACACAGAATGAAGGACACCAATGCGAGAATAACCCAATGGCACCTTTCTCTCTCCTTTCTCTCCTGGTAATTTCACTGTGTAATGCAAACACACATAACTATCCCAGGGCTGTTTGTATTTAGCGTTATATTTTGTTGAGGTTTCCAAATTCCATATTTTCGGTTTAACACAGTAATGACAGACAAACAGTGCTGCTATTTCATTTACCTTTATTGTTGTTTTGGTTACAGGATTTTCAGAAATGTATAGTTACGTTTTCTTTGTTCACAGAAGTACTGTTACCTGCCGCGGGAAACGACTGTTTGGGAGAGGGCCGCCCTGCAGTTGCGTCTATTATGTGGTCGATGACATCAGCGATGATGTCATGGCCTATTCCATGTTGAAGGGGGGTTCTCTTTTTTTTTTTTAAGATTTATTTTAGGCATTTTATGCTTTATTTGACAGAGATAGTGAGAGAGACAGGAAGGTATGGGAGAGAGAGAGGGGAGGACATGCAGCAAATGACCGCGGGCCGGATTCGAACCTGGAATGCTGCAGGCAGGACTGAGCCTTTTATGGTACACGCTGTACTCGGTGAGCCACCGGGGTGCCCAGGAGGGGGGTTCTTCTTCTTTTATTCTTTTGCTGTGCGAGATCGCGGGTATTTACTGTATGTGTTTTAGTGATGCATTCAGGTATAGTAGGAAATTGGAATTCTGTGAAAATAACACTATGGTTTATAATATATAAAAGCTGGTAATATGTCTCACCCCTGTAGTGAGGTTGGTGAAGGCCAGGGGATGTGTCTCTGAAATTGATGGCTGTATTTAAAGAGTTCTGAGGCAGCTGGAAGGGAAGGTCAGGCAGTGCAGATGCCAGTGCACGTGCTGTTATTTCGATTTGGTATGAGTTGAGTTATCCTCTGTTCTGTAAATCTTCAGTTTTTTGAATTTTTGTTTTCTTTTTTGTGATGCACTTTGGTTGCACTGTAAATCAATGTCCACCTGTGGGACCTTCAAATCGCCTTCTAAGTCAGCCTCCTACTTCACTAAAGGCCCTCAGGCTACAGCTATCTCACACAAACACAGGTACATTTATTGTGCTTGGTAATTACATTGCTTTAATTACCAAGTTTGATTCAGATTCTGTACATACTCTTCCTGAGGAGTGGTTGAAAAACCAGCAGCTGTTCACACACATCAGTAGCCTCAGATATACATGCTGTCTCATGGTGCTGATATCTTGTCAGTTTTGGACACCTTCATAAACAAGCTGTAAGTGGCCCCAGGCTTGCAAATCTGCCAAAAAAAAAAAACGCAGACAGCTGGCAAGGTATTGCAGCATCTCAGCTGTCACTGGTAGCTAGGCCAACAGGCAGAGACGGTGATTTTCAAACCAATCAGTGTCCAACATCCAACATTGTAAAGCCTCATTTGAATACTTGGAATGCTAAGTTCAAACCCACCCTCGGATACTCTTAGACATCATCAATTTGGGATGTTCAGTGCATTCCAGGAGGTATTTTGTGATGAAGGGTTGTAATTTACTTTTTTGGTCCATCCACTTTCCAGCAATCTTCTTCTACTTCAGTTAGTGATTTCCTACATTTCCCAGGATGACTTCTGACAACTCCTGGAGAACGTGCATGAACTTGTTGCCTTCAATCAAAGATGGGCGTATGGGCAGACATTAGGGCATTGTCTATGATTGTGGCCACACCCCTTACTCAAAATGCAACATATCTTGTGGCTGCACTGCATTATGGTCTATTGAGACTATTGTAATATTGGTATCTCTTCCTCTTCTGCGATGGATTTCTCTCTGTATGACTGTTGAACATCACTGCAAAATGGCAGCTTTAGAGAGAAGCCCTTGCTCTTTGACTCTGACAGACTGACACCAAAGCCTGACATTTACCGTTTACTGTAATGATTTAGACAAATGAACAATTTTCTGCTATCAAACTCTATAAATATCTCAATGTCACACCTTCTACAGTTGGCCAGTTATCTACAGGAGTAAGAAAAATACACCACCAAACACCAAAATGGTCCCACAAATGCAACGTACAAGTGTTAAAATGTTTCAGGGTGGATTCTTCCTAATGTTCCACACCAACAAATATGATGTACAGAACTTAGATCAAGTCTACAAATAGCTGGATTTATTAGAGAACCATACACAGGCTACTACTGTACTTCTGTAGCCTGCGCAAAAACAAGAAGCCTATTTGCCTAATGCCTATTTTTGTGTATCATAACACAAGGAACTCATGCTCCAGCATCAATATACTCTATAAGAGAGGAAACACCAAGGGATGCAAACCCATATTACTGTCGACAGGCTAAACCCCCAACCTGCCAACCACAAGGACACCCTGGCGCCAAAGTACAGGCTGTATTTGTGATTGACAGCCCAAGAATGATTGATGGGCTCAACTACCTCTAACTGAGTGACAACATGAACAGGCATGAATACTAATAAGTAACACTGACAATGCAATCCTCAGGTCGCGATAGTATTCTACCTGGTAAATGGTGCATGACATTGATGCGTTGTAAACTGTACAGAGGATGTACGGTGGGTGATAAGGTAGTACAGTATGTGAATGCTGCCTTACCTTGTATCCGGGGCCGAGCTGGTGAATGGCAAAAATCTGCGCTGGGTTGAGAGCTTCGCTGAATACATAAATGGCTCCCAGCTGACCACAAAACACCCTGTTAGCATCCGCCGTCTCTGATGAACCCAGGAAACACTTGTCATAGCTCTGCAAGACGGAGCACACAGGAAGATATAGCTGTCAAATCACATGCTTAGTCAAACTTGCAGACCTCTCTTGCAAAGAGGATTTGGGATTTCCATGGGGCTAACGAGGTTAAACATGATCCGCTGCAAACAAGGAAGGCAAATGTCACAACTGTCCCTTTTTGACTGGGGCCACAGAGCATCAATTTGGGCACCTGGGATAGTTTTACTGTTACATAATCCATTTCAAGTTCAAACACCATCTACAAACGTGTAAACTCAGCATCTAACAAAGGCTTTCCACCCCTCACTTACTGTAGCTGTGACAGCTAGATCTGTAGCCGACTAACTAGGCAGCTATTTTTTTTTTTTAAATGAACAACTTTGATTAATTTTTGACAATAGCTCAGTGAACAATGTGGTAACGTCTCTCAACAATCTGTCTGCACTTCATCTCACTGGTATTAGTGATGGTAGCAATTGGGAAAACACAACACAGAGCAACATATTGTATTTTGCACCAAGACAACAAGGAAAACGGAACAGAACAGAATAGAATAGAATAGAATAGAATAGAACAGAATAGTCCAAACCAAGTCTGAAAGTTCATCTTTGATCTGAAGCACAATGAAAAACAGCAACACAATACAAGCCAATACAGTAGTGTCACACATGAAGGTTAGTGCAAACCTGCACAGTATTGTATATGACAGTTACAGATAACAGTGCAGTTAAAGTGATTCATCTAGCTTTGTTGAGCACATAAACTGCACTAGGCACAAAAGACTTTTTCTGATGTTACAACAAATGTGACCCAACATGGAAAAACAGGCACATTGTGGGAGACATTTTTTTTTTTATTCTTGATCTTTGCATTTTAAAATTACATCATTCTTTCTGATGCAAAAATGGGTCTCTTGTCTTGAGTTCATGGCATTTGGTAACAAATTAAGGCAATGGATATAGTGGATGGTGATGAACACCATCCTTTTTCCTGCTTTTTCTGCGTTTCTATTTCTAATCACAGCTTCCGTCTGTTACAACGTTGTCATCACCTGCTATTACATTCTCCCTGTGTCCGCTGTCCTTTCATCTACTCTTTCTTTCTGATACCCTTTATCACACATTAGATCTTGAGTCTTCTGCTTCTTCAAAATGGCAAAATAGTTTTATCTTTAGCCTTGAGGACAAAACAAGCCCAGATAGTATCAACACATTTTTTCGCTGGTGCACTCCATGTTACTTTTCGTACTTCTATGAACTGTGAGGCATCGGAAGGCAGTGGTATTTCTGTGCAGTGAATAAAACCAACCTTGGGTGATCACAGCAATGTCAAGAACCTCATAGGAACATAATGAAGGCTCCACTACCACACTGAGTGCAGTAGGGAAGTCAGCTACACCTGCCCGTTACTAACTGTAAAAGTTGGAACTTGGAGTTGGGCAAGCTGTGCTGGATTGGTGCCCAAGGTCAACTTTGCCCCAGCTGATGAGTGCAGAGGGCGAACCTAAAACATTTGCCAATATCACAGAAGCAGGGAAGTGTGTAGGCGTCCTTACGTCGTTGGTGTTGACGTGCCAGGCCATATCGCCATAGGAGACCAGCTGTCCGTTGACATAGCAACGGATCTCGGAGTTCCTCCAGCGGTTGTAGATGTGGACGATGCTGATCATGTACCACTGGAACATGCAAAAAGACATTTAGACAGAGAAGGGGGACAGCCTGCTGTGAAGCCAAGGTCATCAGTCTAACTGCACAAGGGCAGGAGAAAGGTTCAGCAAAATGTACAAAGTTTTGTGTCTGGTTTGGGCAAAATGCATGTCTCTGCAACATTGAGAATGCTCCGTCTGACAGTATAAGCTCGGTTTAAGAGGGTTAGCTAACATGGAAGACATTCTCTCCCCTGGACTCTCTCCCAAAGCTATCCCTTTCCTCACCTTAATATCCCATTTATAGTGTGTGTGTGTGTGTGTGTGTGTGTGTGTCTGTGTTGATTAGAGGGCATCTTATCCCTGGTGACTATATACGCTGCTTCCCAGGGGGGGAGATGGAAATGGGGAGGAAGACGGGGGGGGGGCAGAAGAAGAAGAAGAGAGAATTTTGCTGGTGTATGCATAGCTGAGGAGAGGAGTGGACAAAGCCACGCACATGCACACGGGCACACACACACGCACGCACACACACACACACACACACACACACACACACACACACACACACACACACACACACACACACACACACACACACACACACACACACACACACACACACACACACACACACACACACACACACACACACTGGACAAAATGCTGTGATACATGGTGACTTATTAATTGATCAAATGGAGCCACTGGGAACTTTGTTAGGCAGCATACAGATTCGACTGGCTCAGCAAATACTGAGGAAGGCCATCTCATCAAGTGCATTTGTGTGTGTGTCTGTGTGTGTTTGTTTATCTCTGCATGCAAGTACACTCTAAAGGGTGTGTGTGTGTGTGTGTGCCTGCGCGTGCGTGTGTGCGCAGGACAGTAGAATGCTGACAGTGCGGTAGAGGGGCAGTGTGCAGGTCTTAATTGACAGACCTTATCTACACTCATCAACACTCCTAGTGGGTGCAGGGAGGAGGGAGAGAGAGAGAAACTGCACCGCAGGACTGAAAGTCTGTCTCATCTAACAAGTGGCACAGAATAACCAAGCTCCCTGCACTACAGTCTATTTGGTTGAGCCTGATTTTGTGTGTGTGTGTGTGTGTGTGTGTGTGTGTGTGTGTGTGTGTGTGTGTGTGTGTGTGCGTGAGTGTGTGTGCGTGAGTGTTGACTCAAGACTTACCTTGCGAGGTTGGAAATCATATTTCACACAGTGCTGAAAGCCTTTTCCTTTTGACTTCAATGATGTCACGATTAGACAGTTCCCCACAAAGTGAGCGGAGTAACCTATCCCTTTACTGGTGCGAAAACTGCAGGAGGGGGAGAGAGGGGAAGCAAAACAAAGACAGTTTGAATCATTGCACAAGAATTGCATTCCAAAATAAGATATCAGCATTGAAAAAAAGTAACAGCTACGGTTAGAAAATGATGGATAGCACCAAATTAAAACAAATAATGGTATTTCCTAAAGGATAGTATGCAATTTTGAGTCCTTGTGTGACAAAATTCTGATACTTTTACACTTGTTTTTGTTTTTTGTTTTTTCAAAATGCAAATAATAAAACAGCTCTCATCAAAAGTAAAATCAAAAAGTAGAATCTGTCAATCTGTGCAAAATCCATTAAGCCATAACATCAGCATTTAAACTATATTGTCTGGTTTGTCAGCCTTCCTTTATCATGCACGTTATTACATCTTGATCAGTGATTTTTTCCACAGAGCATCTAGCAACTCATACCAAGTAGAATCCGTGCTTCCCTTCCCCAATATAGCCAGCGCATCTTTAAACTCACATATCACATAATTTAGCCTAGCAGGATTTTACGATGTTTTCTTCACAGCAGCACCAGGAGGTCCCACTCCCAGACCACAGGTTTGGGATGAAACACAACTAATCTCCTTCCCCCCACTTTTCTCCATCCTGTCTCTCTTCCCACGCTCATAACCTCCGCATAAAACCCTGTCTCGCAGCTAAGCTTCCTCATCAAACAACAGAACACATTTCACTTCTAATATAGGCCTACAAGAATCACACTTCAAGCAGATATAAATCCCTCTAAAGTGAATTCCTGGTGCATGTTAAGAGCGCATACAGCGTGTTATCACGGTCTCCAAGCGGCTGCGGAGGCCAGCATCAGACAGGCGGCTGGAGTAGCAGCGGCATCTGGGGGAGGATGATAAGACCTGGGCCAGAGGAGAAGAGGGCACCCCCGCCCCCTTCCCCCACTTACCATGACAACTGGTTACTAAGGAAACAGGATTACATGCTGACTCTCTCCATGATCACAGCTCATCTCTGTGATGGCATCAGGAGAAAGTATGGATGGATGTCCGCCTTCCCGCTGAGAACTAGCTCTACAATTCTTTGGCAAAACCTTTGTTTCAGCAACTATCCAGAGTTCGACTGCGAGTGAGCGAAGGTAAAGGCAGGATGCCTGGGGTTTAGCATCGTCAGAGAGTGAGGAGGCGGAGAGAAGAAACCAAGCAGTGGAAGCAGAGGCTTCAATTAAATAAAAGGTCAAAGCTAATGAAGCTTCACAGTGGCTAACGGCTTGCACTTAGAGCGCTAACGGTGAGGCCAGCGAGGTCCGGACTGCAACACCAGCTGAGGCGTCCACCCAGCAGCACACTCGTAATGGAGTGTCGTGACATTTAAAGTTATGTTTGAATTCATTATCTGTTTATCTATTAACTCCCTGTTCATGTAAGTCAGTCTATTGAGTTAAATACTCATTCTCTGAAGTACTAAAGGAACCCTTGGTTACTTCACACAAAGAGAAAATGGTTTCTATTCAGGATTTTTGGTATCCTGTGGCATTGAGCTCTAATCAAACTCCTTCTTAGGACATAATTTAACTTTCCTTCAAGCTGGTCTACAGTTAAAGGAAAATTCTACCCTCTTAAACTGTTAGATATAGTCAATCTGTGATGTTCACAGCTTTCCAGGAGTTATTTTGTGATGAAGTGTTATAATCTGCTTTTTTGTTGCACCCATTTTCCCTCAACCTGCCTACATCTACATCAGTTAGTGGTTGACTTGTTCTATTCAGCTGTGTGTCATACTGTACGTGTGGAGAGAGCAACAGTGATATCAAAAGCAAAAGAACGAGTTTTTCCACTCGAGAAAAAGTGAGTCGGTGGAGAAATTGGTATCTCTGCGGCTTCTACAATGGATTTCTCCCTGTATGATTTCTGAATGTCGGTGTGAAATAGTGAGTCTAGAAAGAAGCCCTTGCTCTTTGACTCTTTGATGAGGGACTGACACCAAACCTGACATTTATGTTATGATGTTTCAGATCGATGAAAATGTTTCTGCTATCAAACTCCTTTGTAGCTGCACTGTAAATATCTCAACATGTTGTCACATCGTCTAGGTTGGGTCAGTTATCTGTTATTATGATAAGAAAAATACAGCAACATGGTCCCAGAAAAGCAAGGAACATTGTCAATAGCTGTTTTTAAACAGCAACAACAGTGTTCAAGTATTTTAGGGTGGATTTTTCCTTTAGGTTCAGAACCAGTAGTTTAAGACTTGTTTCAATCCAGGTTTGCAATGTGCCACTCTCCAACAGAAATAAGGAGTTTTCCCCATTAAGATTTCAAAAGGATTTAAGTCTAATTCTATTATAGTCCAGGTGAGTGGCATTCTACTTACCAGTAGAGGTACGGTTTGTCTTTGTCCACGTTGATGTTGTTGAGTGGGTCCTGTCTGAACCAAGTGTTGAGAGTGAATCCGTTCTGGTAAGGCCATTTAGCTATTGGCGGCAATGCTATAGCCTGGAGGAGGGTGCAAACGTCACACATCAGACAATCTCTATAGCAATCAATGTGTCAATGAGTCAGTCATTACTTCCTTTTCACCATTCAAAGTGTTGTATTGGTTGAGTAGAGCGCTAATTAAGATGTGTTGACAGAATGCAAACAAGGATACCATGAAGGAATCTTAAGTAGTTTGGGTACACGAAGAATGGATTTGACTGATTTTTGACTGAGATTATGGGCTCAGGTGAGTCTGTGTGTGTGTGTGTGTGTGTGTGTGTGTGTGTGTGTGTGTGTGTGTGTGTGTGTGTGAGTGAGCCTCACCGCTGCACTACGTCCTGGAAAGTTGAAGAAGGTGTCAGGACCGTGTCTCTGAGGCATCTGGTTCAACACTGACAACAGCTTGATTGCATGTCTCGGCTAGAGGAGAGGAGAGGAGAGGAGAGGAAAAGAGAAGAGAAGAGAAGAGAAGAGAAGAGAAGAGAGGAGAGGAGAGGAGCAGAGAATGGCGTGATGAGAGAAGATGAGGGGAGGTGTAAGGAGGACATAAGGAAGAGGTGAAGGACAGGAAGAAAAAGGAAGGAGGGAAGGAAGGAGAGTGGTTGTCATTCATTATGTGACAGATGCTGGCTATCACAGGAACGGTGGAGAGAATCGGTAAAAATCGTGGCGTGACATCACGGCTCTACCACAAGCCTACTGGATCAATAACTCTTCAATCAAGTCCGCCCGCCCCCGACAACAGCTCATCAATACCATGGCAACCCTTAATCGATCTGTCTCTGGGGGAGGAGAAATTGGAAGAGACAGTGAATAGGGGAGAGGGGTTAGGCAGCAGAGAGAGGGTGGGACGGGGAATTGTTATTGGACTGAGGGGGGATGTAGAGAGGGGGATGAGGGGATGGATGATGCTCTTGCTCTGGGCCAGTGATCAGTGATCAGGGGTTGTTGATGGCAGTTGTCCTGGAGCATGAGTAGAGGGGAGATGGACGAGACAGGACGAGGGTGTATTGACCTAGCTAGTCAGCAACAGCATCTGCCAATGGATCACACAGCACTGCACTCCTCAGTAACCACACACTGAGCAGCGACGGCAGAGAAAGTTAGAGATGGGGAGATGTTGTGATCGGAGGGCCACCGGAGAAGAGATGCCACTACCTTACTTAAAGTCCCCATGAAATGAACGCCCATTACTTTTACTTTCTGGAAAAGAGAGTATCTTTCATGGTGACCTCATGGATAAATTTCTAACCAATAAAACCATCAGATTTTTGAACAGTCCTGCCCCTTTGCACCCCTCCCATCAAATAAAACTGCCCTTCTCTCCCTGACTCATATTCCATTGGTTCAGACTTTTGAAGGATCCCTCACTGCATTATCAAATCAAAGAAGTAAAGATGCCATTTCATGGGGTCTTAAACAACTAGGCAAATGTCAAAGTGCCTTTGAGCAAGGCACTTAATCCCAAACTATTCCAGTGGAGCTGCTCAGCGACCAGCAGCAGAAGACTGTGGTTATATTGTGTCATATTTGTATTGTGTGTTATATTTGAGTATATTGCAGGGTGTTGCTGAAAAAGAGCAGAAGCGAAGCAGTCAACCTACCCAGAGGGAATGATCTGGTGGAAAAAAATATATAAAAAAATACAGAATTCACAGCCTATTCCATCATTGTTTCTCCTTCACAGCTGATTAGGTTGTCACTGTTTGTTTTGCCATGCATCTGTCATTCTAAGAAAAAATAACACAGTCAAACCTCTGCTGCATTAATGATGGCAGTTACAACAGATTAAATGTTAAACGTGAGTTAAACTGCCCTGTTCTGGCACAGAGCTGCAGCACTCACATCCAGAACACACACACTCGCACACAAGCCCACACACACACCCACACACACACAGATGCTCACAGACACACACCAGTCTTCTTCTGTTAGTCCAACCATCCACATCAACTGACATCTAGGCTAATGACACACATACATACACACACATACACAAACTAGTGCTGCACAATTAATCTAGCTTTGTCGTGTATTGCAATTTAAGTTTTGACAGTTAATTGTAGAATACTGACATATCAGAAATATTGAAGCAATTTACTTCATGGAGAATATCCGCTTCAGCTGCATATAGTCAAGATTTTGATATGACATGTGCAGTAAAGTAATACTGCAGTACAGTAAACATGTCTTCCCCCACGAATGACACAGTCCCTTCATGGCCAATCAGTAACAATAATGTCTTGCTGGCCAATCGGTGTAATTTCAAAAATGCTAAATTGCAGTTGTGAGATGCATCATTTCCCCAAGTTTCATCAAAATCCGCTCAATGGTGTCTGACAAATTTTAAGAATTACAGCAGTTAAACAAATCACAAGAAACTGGTTGAAGTCAATAGCCCCAAAAATTGATGACTGGAAAAATACTGTAAAAGAAGTGTATGTGATGGAGAAAATAACATATAGAATAAGAAATAAAGAAGAGCTCTTTTCTACCAAATGGTATAAGGTTATGAATTCAAAGGTTATACCTCTTGACACTCTGTATCAAAACACCACATGCAACCAGAGAACATATGTGAATGAAAAAACACCTGTGAAAATGTACTACCTGTAGTAAATCTTTCCTTGTATTGTAAATCTGTACTACCTTCTTATTATTATTAACTTTTTTTTTCCTTTCCCACATCACTTCTCTTTTCTTTCTTTATCCTATAGCATAACAATGAATATATGAAAAATGTGTCTGAACAGTAAGTATTGTGAAACCTAATAATGTAAGTGACTTTTGAATAACACAATAAAGCATCTTAAAATATATATCTGGCATATCACGTGTGTCACACAGATAAACAAACAAACAAACAAACAACATAGTGCCCCCCCCCTTGGGACAACTGATGTAATTTTTAAAATGTCAGGACACAGTGGTGAGATGCAGCATTCCCCCAAGATTTGTCAAAATCCAATCAGCGGTGTGTGAGATATCGCACTTTAGACGAACAAATGAACATATGAGGAGACCGATCCATAGTCCCCCCGCCCGATTTCATCATGGGGCACAACAATCTAACTGAGAAAACTATTTTAGCCATAATCTTGCAGCCGTAACACACAAAAACAAACAATCCACCACCATGATAACCGCTATTTGAGCAACCATGGACTCACCCAGATGCCGTTGTCTCCCCTCAGCATGCTGAAGAGCAGCTTCAGCTCCTTCACTGTGATGCTGTAGCTGGCCATCACTCCCAGCATGTCCACCAGGAGGTCTAGGGAGACAGAGACAGACACAGAAACTCAAGACAGGAGAAATGAGACTGTGTGTGTTCATGAATCAGCATTTAGAAGGCAGTCTCCTGAACGCTGGTGGGCTGACATTCATCTGTTGAAATATGGTGAGGTCAACAGAAAGAGACAGTGTGTATACCGTGCGTGTGTGTTGTGTCATCTATTGTTCAGCGTGCTGAAAATTCAAGCGTATTTTACCCGAATACTCCGAGCTTCTCCATTCTACGCACACAACCTTGAAACTCGAGTCTTGTAATTGCTTCACGTAGCAATACTGAAAATTGTGGATGTGTAAACCACAATGTAATATCTTGTCTCGTCTTAAGGTGTGTATTGATCCTAATACATCGGGTAATAGGAGGCCATGCACACTCAGGGAATGAATTAAGTACTCTCCACTATTATCTGAACAAATGCGGAGCCATGTAATAGCTTGCCTAAAATGCATTTTGGTACGATAACAACTACAGCAGTGACAGGCTTGCAGATTGTGTGCAAGAGTATTTATTGCTGCATATTGCACATGTGAAGAAGCTACCAGAAACTCTTAGTTTTAAAACACTCTGTTGGAAAATGACATACGCGTTGGTCATGTAACCTTCCTCAGGTAATGTTTGTCCATGAACAAAACTCTGCATGTCCAGGTATGTGTATGACAGGAAAGCTGCAGGTTTGCGTTTCTTTTTTCCATTTTCATTTCTTCACACTTTATAGGCCGTCTACCTTCCCGTCTACCTACAGTAGGCTGTCTGCACTACCAGTGAAAAGTTTGGACACACTTTTTTTTTTTTTTTTTTTCTTTTTCCATTTTTCCCATTTTAGAATAATAGTAAAGGACATCAAAACTATTAAATAACACAAATTGAATTATGCAGTGACCAAAAAAGTGTTAAACAAATCAAACTATCTATTATATTTTAGGTTAGAAGTAGCACCCTTTGCCTTGCTGGAAAGGCAAAGGCTTGGAAAGAAATTCAAACATAGGCATCAACTTCCCTATTTATATTTGTCTAAGAAACAATTTCAAGCATTTAAGCATAAGCCTTTAGATCAAAATGGCTTTAAGATAATGAAAACATAGTTCATTCAATCAGGTGCGTCCAAACATTTCAATTCAATCAATTCGACTTTATTTCAGACACATATAGGTCCACATCAGCATTTGACTGGTAGTGTACCAACCTGCCATTAAGATACTCAGGAATGCAAAAAAAGCAATCGTTTTATAACTGCACGTTCTGAAATTGGCAAAAAGTTACTTTCAAATATATTTCCTTTTAGTATATCACCATTGAAACATATAATTAAACACTACAATGTATTAAAACGAGGTAATTTGGTAAAAATGACTTTCCTGCCACAATGACTTTGCACAGCCACAACAGATCAGTCTGGTTATGGCACAGCACAGCACAGCACAGCACAGCATAGCATAGCACAGCACAGCACAGCACAGCACAGTCCTCTCACAGACAATCTGCTTACAAAGGCTGTTCTTCCCATTAGGCCTGCTAGATATGAATAGAGTCTTCCCACTGTATTTCATTAGCTAGGGCCCAGCGATAGGGAATAAAGCAGAAGGCTAGCTCATTGAGGTGCTGGGTATAAGCAGAAAACGCAATATATAACGTCCCAGATTCAAAGCCCCTCAGCTCCGTTTCGTGTACAATCAATCCATGTAGGTCATTTTAAATAGTTTTAGAAAAGCGTTAGAATCATGGTTCAGAATGGGAGTCTGCGAGAATTGACGTTAAATTGATTTGGCTCCCCACACTCTGCTGTGGTGAGCAGTAATGAGCCATACAAGTTATAAAACACATTATCCCGAGGCAGTAGGTAGGACAGAGAGGACATTGGGGGGGAGGGAGCAGAGGACAGAGACTCCAAGGCATTAGAACAGGGAAGTCAAGGTCAATATGATCATGTAAAGAGACCTATGTGCTATTTTACAATCAAGCCATGATTCTGCTTGTGCTGCACCAATCTGGCTGGGTAGTATAAAATGTGTGTGCACACATGTACTTCTGCATATCTGCAATAATTTTGTCCACCCTAAGACACTTAAACACTATTAAAAAAAACAGCTATTGGCAATGAACCATGCATTTCTGGGCCCATTTTGTTGTTTGGTGGTTTCTTATTCCCGAGGGTAACTGGCCAAATGTAGACGGTGCAACATCATGTTGAGACATTAACAGTGCAGTGGAGTTTGATAGCAAAAATATGTTCATCTATCTAATATAACCATGGTAAACTTCTGGGTTTTGGTGTCAGCCCCTCATAATCAAATATCAAGGGCTTATTTCTAGATACCATTTTGCGTTCAACCATCATACAGGGAGACGTCCATCACAGAAGAGACAGAGACACCAATTTTACAAAAGTCTCAATAGACCATGATGCAATGCAGCCACAAGACATGTTGCATTTTGAGTGAACACGACTCTCACTTTTCTCGACTGGAAAAGCTCCTGCTTGCTTTCTCTTACTATGCTGTCGTTGCTCTCTCCACCTACATGTGTAGCTCACAGCTAAATGCAACAAGTTCATGCTCTCTGGGGGGTTGATGAAAGGCATTCTGGGTAATGTAGGAAATCTCTAACTTAAGTAGAAATAGACGAGGCAGGTTGAGAGAATGTGGGTACACCAAAAAAGTAAATTACAACCCTTCATTACAAAATAACTCCTGGAATGCATTGATCATCACAGATTGATGACTGATGATGATCCTTTGACACTCACAGTGCTTATGTGTGTTGATGTGTGTGTCTTTGTATGAGAACAAAAATCATGAACCCAGACTTACTTAACTTTACAGGAGACTCATTTTACATCAGAATCAAAAAACACTTTTTGATTATAATTAATAATAATATAATTAATATACCAAATAATATACGGTATATCAATAATATACCCTTTAAAAGCTTTGAATGCAAAGAGCAATAATCTATGAAAAAGAAAAAGAAAAGCTCCCACATTGCACCTGTTTTTTCCATGTTGGGTTTATGTGTTTGTCATTATGCATGTGTATGTCTATGCATTTATGTGTCTTTATCTCTATGTGTACACAAATGTACACTTATCCCCTCCATCTGTCCATGTTTGCTTGTGCACATCTTCCCCCCCTCCTCCCACACACACACACACACACACACACACACACACACACACACACACACACACTGCTCACCTGCGATCATGTCGTCCACGGAGCTCATCTTGAGCAGCACCTGCTGGATGAGGCCGACCTCGGTGCTGGTCTGCAGGTTGCGCACGCTCTTGCGGAGGATGGCAGTGAACATGCTCCAGATCTCGGCCTGGCACGTCACCTCGCAGTGGGACAGCAGCTCCACCATGCAGCCGATGCTCTCCGCCTCCTGGATGATGAAGTTCATCTCCAGGTCAAACTCGCCGCCCACCAGCTGGGGGAGGGTGAGAGAGAGAGAGAGAGAGAGAGAGAGAGAGAGAGAGAAAGAGAGAGAGAGGGGGAGGGAGGAGGAGGAGAAGGAGGGGGACCAGGAGAGGGGAGGGAGAAAATATTAGGAAAGGGGGAAGGTGGAAGAAGGGAAGTGTTGGGTTAGGGGTGAAAAGGAAAGGAAAGAAAGGCGGAGAGAGAGTAAGAAGGCAAGTGGGAGGGGGGGAGAGAACAAAAAGAGAGAATGATTTAGCGAAGCGTTTAACCTTTTGTCTGTAGGAGAGGCGAGCCTGGCTTCTGATGGATGCTGATTATGGTTTGGAAAGCATTTCTTCTGCCGGGGGCCGCACAGAATGCGGCAACAAATAAACGTCCTTCATCTTTGCACACACACCACCACCTCTTCTTCTGCTTTCTAGCTCTCTCTCTCTCTCTCTCTCTCTCTCTCTCCTCTCTCTCTTGACTGTGAGGAGCACAACATTCTCCTCTGTGAACTACAATCACTCTCGAAATACAGCAGGCATAAAATTGGCCCCCTCTTCTGCCTCAAACACACACGCACACCAAGACACAGATTAATACACACAGACACATACAAGGTGAGTAAAGAGAACGCATATCTGGTAGAATGAATCACTACTACAGTCCTGCAGAGCAGAGCTCCTGTAACTTGATAAGGACACACACACACATACATATATATACATGGAGTACCTAAAATTTCTTCTGTCCTTGTCCTCTCAGGTAGTGTTCACCCATTAGTCAGAGGATACCATACTCTTAGCACAGAGTGCACATGTCTCGTAATGGCTAATGCACTATAATTACTTGTGAAGGTACAATCCTCATACCCCCATGCACGCACACACACACACACACACACACACACACACACACACACACACAGACACACAGACACACAGACACACACACATGCACGCATACACACGCACTCGCACACGCACACGCACACACACAAGCATACCCACACAATTCACGCTCAGCACGCTATAGGCCTACTATCCAGGAAATGGTGGCCATGACAACCAACAGCTAACAGAACACCATTGAGGTTATTAAATCAGATGGAATACAGCCATGCAATAGGTTATGAAAGGCTAGCAGATGACAGATTACAAGTAGAGACAAAGAAAACGCAAGGAATACACATGGACGCAAGTATAGGCTTTGCACAGACAGGGGAAAATGAAAGCGACGGATAGATCATGTCATGTACAGTCGGCGCGTCTCAAAATGAGATGAAAAAGGTGGGAGCTGAAGCCTGCCATCTGCATTCTGAAGGTAAAGAGAGCAACATCCATCAGAAGAACGAGGGAAGGTAATGGGGTCCATGGATACCGGGGTCGGGGTCAATTCGCTTTCAGTTCACTCGATTTAAAATGTAAATTGAAGCTGCAGTTCGTTCAACAAGGGATCCATTCTCAATAATTCTCCCTATACTCAATACGAGAACCTTTTAATGGGGAAAAGAGCCGGAGTTTTTGAATTTTGAAGGAACCCCACATGCTTAATTGAATGAACGGAAAGTGAATTGACCTCAACCCCCGACGCATACTGTAGCGCCGCGAGAAAGAGGCGGAGAGGGCGAAGGATGCTCTCTCTCTCCGATAGCCATGTCAAGGAACATTAGCCGCTGCTCTCATTACCAACACTAGCATTCATCACGCCCTCGCCCAATCGACAGACTCGGTCTCAGGTCCGTTGAGACCTTTAACGTTAGAGTCGGGCTGGTACGCTGCGGCTCTTTCCTCACTTTAAGGTTCACCGTTGTCACCCAGAGATTGATCAGGCTTAGACTTAGGGCTCTGCCATTAGGAAAACACCTATCCGACTGTACGCTCTCCATGTTCCTGTCCCTGCTTCTCGCTCGTGCCTCTCTGCTGCCCACCCTCACTACTCTCATTTCTCACTCTCATTCTCTCCCTCTCTCTCTCTCTCCCTCCATCTCTCAGCGAAGTGAATTGATCTGGTGCTCTCTGTGAACGCATTAGCAGAGATTAGACCGGACCCCTTGAACGAGGCATGGAATAAAAGGAGGAAGAATTAATTCACCTCGCATCGAATTTTCCCTACTCCTCTGAGGTTCCCAATTATGGAGCTCACTGGGGGCCGCTGCGTCCTACAACATCTATACAACCCGCCAGTCTGCAGATGCTTGATATACCATGTAACGGTGGCTTAGGGGGAGACAGTGCAGATACTGTTTTGTGCTCACACACACACAGAGAGACACACACACAGTATCCCCCAGGGCATACCTTCCCATGTACAGCACAAGCATAATCTCTCTCTGCTTACACTTCCCACCCGTGTACAGAAATTCACCGCAAGATGAAGAGGGTGATGCAAACGATGGCAACAAATTGGATCTCGTGACCAACAACACAGAGACAGGAGGAGGGCAAGCATGAGTAGAGACACGGAGGGAGAGAAAGGAGGAAATGCCCAGATAAATATATCTCTCCTCCAGCAGAAGCGGTATCTGGAAGGGCGACTAAAACCTGGCGGAACCCGACAGACGTCGCCAAGGGGCTGCTTGGTCCAAGAACATCAGGGAACACGGAGAGGGAGGGAGGGAGAGAGAGGAAAGAGGGGGTGGAGGGGTGTGGGAGGGAATGTTCTTCGATGTGAAAATGCTCAAATGGAATGCGTGTTCTCTGTTTAATATGGCGTCTTGTAAAAATGACAGATGACAGCATTTCCCAGCCCATTATTTGCTTGAGTAGGGCATTTAATTGATGTATAAATAAAAGTGCTGCCTAGATGGCAATAAGGTTGATCACGAGCGGCCCAAGCACACTTGAATGCATTCAAGCACAATCACCTTCCCCCAACCACCGTGCACACGGACAAAAGCTCACTAATTAGTTTTATGAGGGTACATGCCTCCTTTGCATAAACACTCCTAACCTTCATTCTCCTCCTTCACCCCCCCCCCCACCCACCCCCCACCCACCCTGTGTGTGTGTGCAGTGTCAGTTCCCACCCCTTGTCTTTCTGTCGGAAACCCACTGGGCAACCTCACACAAAGGGACAGGCATCCACATCGGTGAGCACGCACAAGAGTCCCTTACCACCCCAACACATACCCTAGTGGAGAAAGGACACACACACACACACACACAGACCCACACTATGCCACACGCCTAAGGATAAAGGGGCTTGGCATTGCCACACTCCGCCCTCAGGACAATGTGAGCAGTGACCTCACTGTCTTCTTGGCAACTGGTCGAAGACGTTTGTTTTGGCAACTTCATGACAATGATTGCTCCCCAAGTGTCCCATTCGTGTCTGTGTGTGCTCCATTCACAAAAAAAAAAGAAAACCTCAAGGAAACCAGAGGGTGAGTCAAGCTGCTCGTCGTCAAGCAGTTGCTAAGGAAGTGACAGTCTCTTTCCCACGATCGATATTCCCCAGGGCTCAATGAGGGTTTGACAGGTAAACACTTAAGGTTGGATTGTTTGTGTGTGTATGTGTGGTGTGTGTATGTATGTGTGGGTGGGTGGTTGTGTCTGCTGCATGCATACTGTATGTACAGTACAGTATGCGCGTGTGCTCACATTGTAAATACATAAAACATACACAGGCTCAACGATAAGGCCGAAATATTGCACAGCCATGTTATTATTCCAGACAGATACTCCACTTGCGACATGACTAGAAAGAAAACTTTAAGTCAAGCTTCAGAGCATTACATATACATTATGTTTAACCTTGAAACACTTTCAGTAACTGTGAAATGTGAGAATATCTCCCACTGGACCTACCACTGATGACTAATCTCCTCATATTGTGGAGTATTTCTGGGCTTTAGGGAGGACCGTCTGCCAGAAGCCTCTCATTCTCACTACTTCACTGACTGTGGGTATTAGAAACATTAATTTTAAAAGATGCCCATTTGCAATATACTGCAGATATTGCCTTATTTAGTACTGAGCATCGTCTCTCTGCTCTCTGTTTCACTTTTGTGTTTCTTGTCTCGGACGGCACACCAGTCCATCCCTATTCCCCCCATTTCTAATTCTGTCTTGACAAGCCTCGCAGCCCTGTTCATCCAGACCCATTCTCCCTAAAGGAAGCTGGCACTCTCCTTGGCATCGCTCTACTTGTGCCAGGGGGGGGTGGTGGGGGGGTCGGTGCCATGGCTTGTCTTCACACCACAAAGAGCTTATATGAACAGGCACCGCGACCAGCCAAAACCAGCTCTCATAACAGGGTGGTAAAACAAACACTCCCTCTGTCCCTCTGACCCTCTCCCATCAGGCCCCTGGTCATAAACGCTCCTGTGTAGCTCGAAGGGCAGAGCATGGCATTAACTCTGCCAGGATTAGGTGTTCGAGTGCCACTGGGTCCACCCGTGCTAAAAATGTAGGCACACGTGGTACTGTAACACTTTGGATAAAGGCTTCCTTCAAATGGCACGTTAAAGAGCACCATTCAGAGAGTTAGGGGTTCAACTCCCTCTTGGGCCGCCCATGCTAAAAAATGTATGGATTATGTAAATACTGTATGTTATGTAAAATACTGTTTGCGAATACTCCTGTTTGTTTTGTCCTCCTTGGAGTACCAAGTAGTAGAGCTGAACAATTAATCAAAATCAAAATCGCAATATGAACTTTTTCCAAATTTCCAAATCATCTAAGAGGCTGCAGTTCATTTCTTAAGAGAGAGGGGCGTCAAAATGGATTTCTGAACAAGGTGTTTTAGAGCTGTGGGTAATCTTTGGTGCATGAATCAGGTACAATTGGTGAAAGCCTTTCATCATACTTAAATTCAGTAAAGCGTGCACACTGAATTCTATTTTTTTTTAACAAAATCACTTTTCTTTTTTAAAGTTCAAAAAAAATTCTGACAAGAAAAAAATGATATGAAGCACAGTTTAAATAGCAATTGCAATATTCTGTTAAATAATCGCAATTACTTTTTTTTTTTATCAGAGTCTTTCAGCCCTGCCAGGTAGGTGGGGTTTACCTAGAAAGCTGTCACATCACATAAACATTACATTAACTTTAACACACTCAACTGACTTTCAAAAACTCTCCTAAACTTTCCGGCACACAGTGTTATTCAATGTGACAGTGCTCCCCCCCCCACCCCCCATCAGGCACCTAAGTAGACTAGAATAAACCATAATATAGTTTTTCAAAATACTGTTTGGCTCACCACATGCTAGAAATCAATCTGCTATTATTGTGTTTTATCAATGAGTTTTATCACTGTACAAGGAAAAAAACAAACTGACTGGCTTCAGATTGAGAACGAAAGGTGATTGGGGATTTGCCATCAGGGCTCCTAGACTTTGAAGGAGCTCAGGGTGGCATTGTTTAAATCACTTCATAAAACACTCTTTTGTAGACTTTCTTTGATGCAATATATCTTTTATTAATTGCCCTTGATCTCCCTTTTTTACTGTTCTTTGTTTACATTTCCTTACAATTTTACTATTTATTTTAATCTTTTTTTGTTTT